>NW_027116526.1:0-356 GCF_000696795.3 Halyomorpha halys | reverse complement strand
TGCCGGGCCGCCATTTTATTTTTATGATGTTTCAAATATTTGTGGATTTTCGTAAGGGCTAAGTGTGCCTGAACGCCATTTTATGTGGATTTTCATAGGGATTACAGTGTGCCTGCACGTCGCAATGTATTTTCATTGTATATATTTATGTAGTATTTTTTAGTTTACGTGTAATGTTCGTAAATTGGCGGGGGGGGGAGGTACAGACGGTGTACAACTCATATCATGGATCAGCTGATTCGAATATGTGTATAGACGAGCTGGTCTCAATAAAAGACAGAATTTGAGTAGCAACCGAGTTTGTCATTTCTCTGTCCCTTTTCTCTTTTTTAAGTCTTTGTTTTACCAAAAGTTTA
>NW_027116525.1:0-2991 GCF_000696795.3 Halyomorpha halys | reverse complement strand
ACTTTTTGTCATCTACTGAAAGGGGAAACTTTTCCAATTATATAAAAATCCATAGAAAACTTTACGAGTAAATCACAAGTATCATTGAAAAGTTTAGGGGTACCATGGGTGGATAAATCATTTTTTTCAGAACTTATAGCTTATTAGTAAGAGATGAAAATAGAAAACGAAACAGCCATTTAACACCATTTTTTTAATTACTTTAATGAAAACTATATATCATTACTAGTTTCAATTGATGGGTCTTCCAAGTATAGGTAGGGGGAATACAAAATGGCGGCTGTTTCAAAACGATAAAAATAATTTTTTATTTCGAGCTCCATATCTCAAAAAGTATCAACTTACTTCAATACTTAAAACCTAATATAAAATCATTTAAAGAAGAGTAAATTTTAAATTTAAATTTTAAATGCTTGGAGTGAGGACGAGAAAAAAATCATCAAAGGTATAATGCATGTTTTAGTTCAAGAGCCGGAAAAAAAAAAGGCAGTTATCTTACCCCAATTTTTGATGAAAACTATGTATAATTACTAGCCAAAATTAATGAGTCTACCAAGTATAGGTAGGGGGAATACAAAATGGCGGCTGTTTCAAAACCTTAAAAAGACATTAATTTTTCACTGGGAGCAATATATCTTAAAAACTACCATCAACACCAGAAAATCTAAGAGAACATTATTTAATGAAGAGTAAAGTTTCTGAAATATAAGCCCTAAAAGAGTAACGGCTAGTTACGTCCAATGGTTCTCGAGATATAGCTATTTAAAAAGCAAAATGTCTAAAAAATCTACCGAAAGATTAGTAGTTAGTTAATTTATTTTGAGAAATCTATATCTCAGGATCTATGTGACGTACAGATGTCTATTAGCACTCAAAATAAAGCTAGTTTAATGGACTATATAGAAGTTTATAACCTTTACCTTCGTAGAAAAAGTAGTTTTCATGATATTTGCTAAAATAAATTGATTTATATTTGTTCGGACAATAAGTTTGATTTATGAAAAACTTTATTTCAGAAACTATTGGACGTACAGATATCTTTCAGCACTCAAATTAAACCTAGTTAAATTGACTATTGAGTTAATAGTGTTTATCTTTGTAGGAGTAGTAGTTTTTAAGATATTTGACATTATAATCTCACAAAATGTTAATTTCTAGTTTTTCGTATATGTTGGATTTTTGAAAAAATATATCTCTAGATCCAAAAGAGGCACATATGTCAGCCAATACTCAAAATAAAGGAAATATAACTTACTATAAAGTAATTTATGTTACTTATCTTTGTCGGGGTAGTAGTTATTATGATATTCACATATGAATATAAATTTGGGAAATCTATAAGGTTTTGGAGATATAGATTTTTCAAAATAAATTCACTAACTACTGATCTTTTAGTACGTCCCTTACAACATTTTTATGAAACGTTGCTTTTTACAAAGCTATATCTCGAAAACTATTACTAACGGAAATAACTCTATTAGGGCTTATATTTTAGAAAATTTACTCTGCTTTAAATGACGTACTCTTAGATTTTTCCTGTGCTTGTGTTGTTAAGATACAGGGCTCCGAATGAAAAAAAAATTTTTTTCGCTTTGAAACAGCCGCCAGTTTTTATACCCCCTACTTGTACTATTAGGGAATACATCGTGCGCTTCATAGGCATAGGGGGGTTCGTCACTCCCTCGCCTATTTTTGTGAGTGGCACCCATTGGCTAACGGGCCTCACAAATGCCCGGGGGGAGGCTGTGAGTGAGTATTGTATAATTATATGCTTGAAAAAATCCCGGTTATGGCCGGGGACTTGAACTCGCATAATATTAATAATAGCAGCTGCCAACTCGCAGATACAATGGGTTCACCTTTCTGGTTTAACTAGCGACGGCTCAAATGGTCAAGAAAAGACCATTTTAGATATTTATTGCTGAGTGCTTATGAGAAAGTTCAAAATGTGGCCTTATCTAACAAATTACAGACTTGTATTGTTCCTACTTTTTAAGATATAAAGTTCCGAATGAAAAATTAGTTTTTTTTTATCGCTTTGAAACTGTCGCCATTTTTTATTCCTCCTACCTATTCTTGGCAGTCTCATCAGTTTTGATTATTATTTATACATAGTTTTCATTTAATTAATCTAAATTGGGGTGAGATAACTGCCTTTTTTCTCCTCTTCGGCTCTTGTATTAATACCACTGTGTCCTTTTACCCAAAGCAAACGTGTTTTTATGCCCAGGTTTATTATTTCGATGAAGTTATTACAAATTCGTACAGTATTTGGGTCTTGTATTTTATTTTTATTTTTTTTTATAAATTGGACCAAAATAAAATATAAATAATTTATTGCCAATAATTAGACTTTCATAAAAAATGTTACGCAAAAGAATGTAAATGTACATTGGAAATAAAAAAAAAAACAGAATCGTTCTTAATATTTTATTAATTCTCAACTTTATTATAGGCATATATGTAATATTCACTACATCTTAACTTATGGACTGAAACTGAATCTTATAGATGAACTTTCTAATAAATTTAGTTACATGTTATTGTTAGTAGTTTTTAAGATTTAGAGCTCCGAATGAAAAATTAATGTTTTTTTAAGGTTTTGAAACAGCCGCCATTTTGTATTCCCCCTACCTATACTTGGCAGACTCATTAATTTTAGCTAGTAATTATACATAGTTTTCATCAAAAATTGGGCTAAGATAACTGCCTTTTCCCCGGCTCTTGAACTAAAACATGCATTATACCTTTGATGATTTTTTTCTCGTCCTCACTCCAAGCATTTATTCACGGAATAGTAGTCGACTACTGTCTCATAGTAAAATTTTCTCAATTATATTATTTAAAATGTATAAAATACGACTTTTATTGAGATGAAATATTTCCTGTATATAGAACTTTTTGTCATCTACTGAAAGGGGAAACTTTTCCAATTATATAAAAATCCATAGAAAACTTTACGAGTAAATCACAAGTATCATTGAAAAGTTT
>NW_027116524.1:113793-114095 GCF_000696795.3 Halyomorpha halys | reverse complement strand
TAATAAGATAAGACACGTGGTTATATGGGGGCTTGCCAAAAGGTTGTACTATGTAATTTAGTATTTAATATTGATTAATATTGTCAGTGAACAATGATCCTTACATTGTATCCCAAACCCTCCAATCCCACATCACCACTCTTGAAGAATGGTGCCAAAACTGGAGGATAAAAATAAATCCCACCAAATCATATTTACCCTTCGACGTAAAGCCATGACCTCTTCCTCTACAATATCCTTTAATAATACCCCACTTAATCCTGTCGAAGAGATCCGTTACTTAAGACTAAATCTCGACAAAC
>NW_027116524.1:110783-111351 GCF_000696795.3 Halyomorpha halys | reverse complement strand
ATCACTTTCTCGCTGCGGTTATTCCCCTTGAGTTGACAGTCGCGGGGACACGGACCGCTTCAAGCCTAAGCATTTCACTATTTATTACCTCCTTGGAGAGCTGTCGTTCGCGAACGATAATCAGGTTGCGAGGAATATATTTTTTTCATTACTATCATAATACATATTGAATGATGAGTTAATGTTTGAAATAGGATTTTCAACTTTTCGACCATAATTTTAGGCATTCATCAGGGCTAAGAATAAAAAATAATATAACAACCATATTGAATAAAAGGAATCACAAAATGATTAGAAAATAACCAACAATATAGATATATAAATTATGTTGAATGAAAATATTTTTATTTTAGAAAGATAGTCCGGATGGCGGTCAATAAAAGTATCAAAATAGCAAAAAAAAATCTATTTTATGTTCAGGACTGTCAGGTTGAAACAAAGATTTAATTAAATAATTTTAAATTTTATCCGAGACTTGGAATCCACACACAAGACTGAAAAGACAAGAAACTGCTCGTAGATTCCGATTGCTACAACACTTACTTGACAAACGCTCTAAACTTCCCAT
>NW_027116524.1:109811-110238 GCF_000696795.3 Halyomorpha halys | reverse complement strand
CCTTCCACCTTCGTTTCGCTCAACTTCTTGTAAGTTTACCCGTCGGGTTAGTGTTTATTGACTTACTACAGGGATATGTTAGATACTAAACCCTAATGCTATCATCTGAAGTAGAGCTATTTGCTTGATTCAATTTGAATTAATCCTCATACAAGGCTGAAAAGACAAGAAACTGCTCGTAGATTCCGATTGCTACAACACTTACTTGACAAACGCTCTAAACTTCCCATTCGCTACAAAAAATTAGTATACACTGCAGTAATCAGACTAATTTGGACGTATGGAATTGAGCTCTGGGACTCCACCAAACCATAAAATTCCTCCCGCATCCGATCCTTACAATCCAAAATCCTACGTAACATCCTTGATGCTCCTTATTACGTTACAAATAAACTCATTCACAAAGACCCTTAAACAGATATGCGTC
>NW_027116524.1:107985-108677 GCF_000696795.3 Halyomorpha halys | reverse complement strand
TGGAGTGGATCTACGTGAGGTTGCGTAACGGGCCGCGGTAACTGGGCCATGTGAGTTCTTCTGGTCTGGGCCTCTCTTCCAGGATATCGTTAGCCTGAGGTTCAGGTCCTTACAAAAGGTCCTTTTCTCAAAAATCCTGAACTCTTAATGTCAAAATGGACCTTTATTGTTGAGGATTATGGGTTCAATAGATATTTCTTGTCCAAAATATTCTCTTTAACCCTCAAGCGCATATTTTAACCTTCAAGTGATACAATTTGAGGTTGTATTGTATTTTTTTTTTTCGTGATCTACTGTGTAAAAATCAGTTAGTAAATATGAAATATAATTATAATCTTTACACTTTCTTGGGACTTTTTAATTTTGTTTAAATAAATAATTCAATTTTTGTCTCAACACATTTTATTTTTCTCATAAGTCCAACATTACGGCCAATCCGGCTATCCTCAGCTTTTAACACATTCAAAGTCAGGAAGGAATTAGTCAATTTTCACATTCAAATAAAAATTAAGATTCTTTATCACAGTCACTTATTTGTTAAAATTTATCACAACATATATTTTTTTGTGGAACATATGACAAAAAAATAAAAACTTATTTTACATGTATATATAGTTGACCGTAAAAATTTAAATATAAGAAGATGTTCAGGGTTGCGGTAAAAAAACAAAAACAAATAGTTTATAACTATT
>NW_027116524.1:103454-107218 GCF_000696795.3 Halyomorpha halys | reverse complement strand
GTCTTTATGTATGAGTTTATTTGTGACGTAATAAGGAGCATCAAGGATTTTACGTAGGATTTTGGATTGTAACGATTGGATGCGGGAAGAATTTGATCTGATTATTGTAGTGTATACTAATTTTTTGTAGTTAATTGTAGCAATCGGAATCTACGATCAGTTTCTTGGCGTTTCAGTCTTGTGTGTTGATTCCAAGTAAGTCTCTTGTCAAGATGGAGTCCTAAGTATCGAATCTGTTCAACAGGCATTAAAAATATTTAAACACTCAACTTCATGCAGGCTATTATGCTCAGGTCACAACAACAATTTCTAATTAGTCAACTTTTACATTAAAAAAAAAAATTAAAATTAATTTATCACACTCACTTGTTAAAACTTTATCCTTTTTTTAAAGTTATCTTTATCATCTTGTTTAACTTTTAACAAGTGATTGTTATAAATGAATTTTAATTTTTGTTTTTAATGTAAAAGTTGACTAATTAGAAATTGTTGTTGTGACCTGTGTAGAATAGTCTTCATGAAGTTGAGTGTTTACATAATTTTAGTTCCAAAATTGTATCAAGATGTTCCTGAGGATGTTTGGTTTGGCCGAAATGTCGGACTTATGAGAAAAATAAAATTCGTTGAGACAAAAATGGATAAAAATTGAATTATTTATTTAAACAAAATTAACAAGTCAACATTTAGATGACAAAAAAAAAATTAAATTACAGTAAAAAAAAATTTGTATAAAAAACTGCGTTGAGATTGTATAAAAAAAAGTTTTAAAATGGTTATGCACTTAAATTTATTGGATCGTAGTCAACAATAGTTATAGTTAATATTTTTTTATTAGACAATAATTTAAATCTTAAAATTTACATATTCATTCCCTAATACAAGATAACTAAGTCAACCGAATTTGTGATAATCCTCCTTATCACCAAATTTAAATGGACTTTTCTCTTATCTTGTAGGTACATGTTAACATAGCTGTATCTGTGTCCCGATGGCCTAGTTAATGATAAAACTTCACTTTTTAATTTTATTTATATATTTTTACTTTCACTTACCTATATATGGAATGTGTAGTAAGGGGAAGTAATCCGACTAGTATATGACAAATGTCAAATTTTTCTAAAAAAAATTCTTAAGTACATCTTAGGTAATGTTTAACGTTTCGGCCATCCTATTAATTTGATCATAGAAAGGATTTATTTATTTTTCTTTAAAATGACTAGTTATATTAGTATAGAACCTTTTTAGAAGAAAAACCTTAAAATAATTAACCTAAGCATTAAGCTTAATTACTTTGGTTGAATAAATAAGACATGTAGTTGATGGTGGTTTCGAAATTGAGCTCACGAAGTTCTTATTTAAATATAATAAATTTTAGGCCTGTAACTCCAAACTTGAGTTGTAGGCCTACCTTCTACGCCATAACCCCTGATGAAGACCTGAAATTCTGGTCGAAACGTCGGCATAAAATAAATAAATATGGTTTTGTTTATTTATGTTGTTCTTTGCTGACCGCACCCCCCGACAAACTTCTCCAATAATAAATTTTATTTAATACTCTTTAATAATACCTTAAATTCCCTACGTTTCGTCCAAGCTGGCCATCCTCGAAGACACTCTTAACTATAAATTCACAGTGAGTAATTTCTTAAGATTAATTGCATGTCAAAGTATCTATATATAATAAAATAGTGACATACATAGGCTATTTTGACTAATGGTCTTTGAGAATGGCCAGGTTGGACGAAACGTTGCACATTTAAAGTATTATTAAAAAATATTTAGACTTAGTTAGTTAGATAAAATTTATTTTATTTAAATAAGAACTTCGTGAGCTTAATTTCGAAACTACCAAACTACATGTCTTATTTATTCAAACAAAGCAATTAAGCTTAATGCTTAATTAAATTATTTAAAGATTTTCCTTCTATAAATGTTCTATATTAATATCACTAGAGTCATATTAAAAAAAAATAAAATAATGAGTCCTTATGATCAAAATAATATTTTCCGCTTTTTTTTCGTTTAATTAATTAATTCAGCTCTTTACTTCAATTTCTTAGTTTAATTAATTTTACATTAGTACATCAATCTAGCTGACGTTTCGGATGATTCGTCCATGTCTCATATGTTGTCGATTTGGCCAGAACCAGATACCAATCCTACCATGATAAACTTCCCAACCGCCCAAACCATCTAGTTTCTAACCTGGCTTCTCCTTCATTGCCTAATAATCCTCCTAGGCATCTGAAAAGAAGATGGCGTCGAGATGTTCTAGAAATTTTTTTTTTTGAGTTCTATCAATGGATACATTCTTCACATGTTTGTATCTTGTCATTATATCACTTACAGCAAATTTACTTGATGTATATATACTTATACATTAGCAATAAATAAATTATTTAAAAAAATAATGTTGTTGCATTTCAGTCGGGGAGATGACTTAACCTTTTAATTATAGGGGCTTAATGCATTATGCATAACAGGATGACGCCATTAAATCTCATCCACTAATGATCTTAGGGATCCAAAAATGTCTGGAACAATCAAAATAGAAAGTGGCCTAGATTATTTATAAGGCTCTACTTTGCAGGCTATCTCGAAAAGGCGATACCCGGATCACGATGGCAAAGTGAGGAGGACGTGAAGATCAAAGGTATCATCTTCGTGACTCTGAAGAAGGAGTGGGGGGACCGTATTAGCCAATCAAAGGCCACGAACGGCTTTCGACACCGGCAAAATTGCATCTGCTCTTTGGAAATGTCAGAATCGAAAGGGTCAGTGATGTTTAAGCAAATCGCCCCTGGCATATTCTAAGGCTAACTCCATTATGTCTCTTCAAAGGGCCTCTCAGCCTTTGTGTAGATATTTTTAGCAACAGGATCGAACATAAAACTCCATTGAAGGTTGTAAAAGCACATATTATTATTTATAATAAAAATATCTATATAGTCTTAACATGTTTATTTTCTTATTACTCCACTCCTACATTTCTGTTATTCTCAAGCTATTGACTAATAATTGCAATTACACTCTAATCATTAAATTTATTAATCGATGTTTACAACTGTATTAATGACATGATAAGACATATGGAGAATTTACTCATGATGAAACTCCAATAACATTTTTAAAGAAGATCTAGAAGCCATCTTCTTTTTAAAGGCCTAGTTGGATTATCAGGTAATGAAGGAGAAGCCAGGTTATAATATATCATGGTTAGATTGGTATCTGGTTCTGGTCAATTCGGCAACATATGGAACATGGAGGTCCGCACTTGATTTGTGACAATGTAAGGAGCATTGAGGATTTTACGAAGTATTTTGGATTATAAGGATTGGATACGAGAGGAATTCGAAGGTTTGGTGATGCCCCAAAGCTCAACTCCACAAGTCTAGATAGCCCTTATAACAGTCATGTAGATCAGTCTTTTGTAATGGATTGCAAGTTTAGACCGTTTGTCCAGTAAGTGCTGTAATAGTCGGAATCGACGTGCAGTTTCCTTTCTTTCCAGTCTTGTGTGAGGATTCCAGGTTAGTCGTTTGTCCAGATGTATTCCAAGGAAGCGGAATATATGGAATATATAATAAGGTAAAGCATTGCGATCTTGCCAAATTTCGGATTCGAGTTATCGACGGAAATATATTCTTTGTGAAATATAATCGATTTTTCATATTTTTTCGATTTTGTCGAAAACAGTTCTAACTATTTTGATCAAACCGCATATCAGCGTCTTTAGTATCAAATCTAACAGAACATTGCCGATC
>NW_027116524.1:102657-103404 GCF_000696795.3 Halyomorpha halys | reverse complement strand
TATATAGTCTTAATTTTTTTTTCTTCTTATTACTCCACTCCCACGTTTCTGTCATTCTCAAGGATAGCTATTGATTAATAATTGCAATTACACTGTAATAATTAAATTTTTTAAATTTAATTTATTAATTGATATTAACAACTGTATTAATGACATGATACAGACATGTGGAGAATTTAACCATGGTGAAACTCCATTAACATTTTTAAAGGAGAAGATCTAGAAGCCATCTTCTTTTTAAACGCCTAGTTGGATTATTAGGTAATGAAGGAGAACCCAGGTTATAATATATCATGGTAAGATTGGTATTTGGTTCTGGTCAATTTGGCAACATAGGAACATGGAGGTCCTTAATTGATTTGTGATAATGGAAGGAGCATTGACGATTTTACGAAGGATTTTGGATTATAAGGTTATAAGGATCTCAACTCCACAAGTCAATATAGCCCTTATAACAGTCATGTAGATCAGTCTTTTGTAATGTGTTGGAAGTTTAGACAGTTTGTCTAGTAAGTGCTGTAATAGTCGAAACTGACATGCAGTTTCCTGTCTTTCCAGTCTTGTGTGAGGATTTCAGGTTAGTCGTTTGTCCAGATGTATTCCAAAGTAGCGGAATATATGGAATATATAATAAGGTAAAGCATTGCGATCTTGCCAAATTTCAGGTTCGAGTTATCGACGGAAATATAATCGATTTTTCAGATTTTTTCGATTTTGTCGAAAACAGTTCTAACTATTTTGATCAAA
>NW_027116524.1:98347-101262 GCF_000696795.3 Halyomorpha halys | reverse complement strand
AGCTAAAATTGTGAGAGGTATAATGGCAATGTTCACGGTTGAAGGGACGTATTTTTTCTCTTGCACGGATCGAACAATTTCTCTCACGTGGATATCGTGGGGCACGTAAACTCTAAGAAGTCATGAAGTTCAAACTAGACTTTATCTTGCATCTAGACCCCTTTCTAACGTCTTGCCAAATTATAGTACTTTGGTATAATATACTATTCTATAATATAGTAAACTATAAGTGTAATATAGTATACATACATGCGAATTCGAATCATATCGAATGGACAAATTTAAAAAAAAAATATTCAGTAAGGAAGTATTGATACTAGACCAACTACTGTGCAAGAAGGAGATTTGATCAGCCACTTTTTTACATAATTAAGATTACCCAATTTGCGAGTCGAAGTGTTCCCTAACCCACAGGGCTGACTCACGGCTACAGTGAAACATTTTTTTAATAATTTATTTTTTGTTATTTACAACTGTAAAAAAATATATACAAGTAAATTTTCTTGAATTTCCATTGATAGAACTCCAATATCATTTCTAGAGGAGAAGATCTCGAGGCTATCATCTTTTAAGACACGAGGATTATTAGGCAATGACGGAAAAGCGAGGCGAGAAAATAATGGGTTTGGGTGGTTGGGAAGTTGACCATGCAGCATATGGAACATTAAAGTCCTGATGGATGAATTGATTTATGAAAGTAAGAAGCATTAAGGATTTTGGACTGTAAGGATTGGATTCGGGAGGAGTTCAATGTTTTAGTGGAGCCCCAAAGCTCAGCTCCGTATGTCCAGATTGGCCTTATAATAGTCATGTAAATCAGTCTTTTGTAATGGATTGGAAGTTTTGATCGTTACAGTGAAACTGAAAATAATTATGAAAGGAATATGGTCCGGGTGCGGTCAAAAAAACTCAAATAGTAGAATTATACTATTTTAATGAGCCAACGTTTCGCCCCACGTTGCAGGGCTTCTTCAGGGCTGAAAATAATTATGTACCACAGCCGGTTCGAACCTGTGAAATGAGTTTGTAGCATAGTGGCTTATCAAATGAACAACTTAAACAAATAAAAAAAAAAGAAGTTTATTATTAGACAAGATAAAAAATCAAGCGAAAATAATATTAAGATTTTAAAATACACTGTAGAAAGTGTTTACTTGTCTTCAAGTGATTATCACTATTTGGATTATCGCTTACACTGTTGATGTGAGATTAGGCATGTAATCAAAATTTACGTGTCTACCTGTAACTAACTACCTTCGCATCTTGATGTAACGAAATTCAAAGGAATTTTTTAAAAAAAGTTGTAATATTCTGCGAATTGTTTGATTTTGGAAACAATATACTGCTGTTTATTACTAGAGGCCAAATTTTCGTGCAGTTGCATCTTTTGTCCCCTAGCTTCAATTCTGCTAAACCTCAACATAAATTCGAATCATGAAACAGACATTCAAATATGATTTTACTATGCACAAAAAAACACATTTTTCACGTTTGAGTTTTTATTTGCACAAAATTGCACAAATTGGTCTAAATCTTGATTTTCATTGCATAAAATATAATGCTTGGACCATTTTTTCTTGTATTATACAATGTGAGTGTATACATGCCCAAAATATTTTATTCTAATTTCACTATATTTAGGACAGGTTCCCAAGAAGTGAAAGGTATCTTCCTTTTCATTGGCATTACATATCGGGCGTTACATATATGTACTATCATGGTACAAGAGCCGGGAAGAAAAAAAGGCAGTTATCTCACCCCAATTTTCGATTACTTTAATGAAAACTATGTATAATTACTAGTCAAAATTCATGAGTCTGCCAAGTATAGGTTGAGGAATAAAAAATGGCGGCTGTTTCAAAACCTTAAAAAAACATTATTTTTTCATTCGGAGCTGTATATCTTAAAAACTACCAACAACTATAGAAAATCTAAGAGAACATTATTTAAAGAAGAGTAAATTTGCTGAAATATTTGCCCTAAAAGAGCTATTTACGTCCAATAGTTCTCAAGATATAGCTTTTTAAAAAGCAAAATTTCTTAAAAATCTACTGAAAGATTGCTAGTAAGTTAATTTATTTTGAAAAAGCTATATCTCAGGAACTATGTAACGTACAGATGTCTATTAGCAATCAAATTAAAGCTATTTTAATGGACTATAAAGAAGTTTATGACCTTTACCTTCGTAGGAATAGTAGTTTTCATGATATTTGCTAAAATAAATTGATTTGTAGTTGTTCGGACAATAAGTTTGATTTATGAAAAACTTCATTTCAGAAACCATTGGACGTTTTCATATGTTTGCCAGCGCTCAAATTAAACCTAATTAAATTTACTACAAACTAGTTAATTATATTTATCTTTGTAGGAGTAGCAGTTTTTATGATATTTGACAAAATTTTAATTTCTAGTTGTTTGTATAAAATATTAGACTTTTGAAAAAATATATCTCTAGATCCTTAAGTCGCACATATGTCTGCTAACATTCAAAGGAAATTTAACTCTCTATAAAGTAGTTTATGACACTTATCTTCGTAGTAGTTTTTATGATATTCAGATATGATTGGCAAACGAAAATTTGTCCGAACAACTATAAATCAATTTATTTTAGCAAATTTCAAGTAAACTATTACTCCTACGTAGATAAACTTCATAAGCTACTTTATAGCTCATTAAACTAGCTTTAATTTGAGTGCTAATAGACATCTGTACGTCAAATGGTTTGTGAGATATAAATTTTTCAAAATAAATTCACTAACTACTGATTTTTCAGTACTTCCCATACAACATTTTTCTGAAACGTTTCTTTTTAAAAAGCCATATCTCGAAAACTATTTAACGTAAATAATTCTATTATGGCTCATATTTTAGCAAATTTACTCTTCTTTAAATGATGTTCTCTTAGGTTTTCTTGT
>NW_027116524.1:96955-97527 GCF_000696795.3 Halyomorpha halys | reverse complement strand
TATATATCTTATTTTCCTTGTAAACTAATGTACATAAATTAAAAACACTCATGAGCTAGACGAATACAATTGTATTGGTGACAGGAAACTCATAGTGATATCTTTCATTGCCACAACCTAAGACATATTATATTTTTTGAACCCATCCTTGATATCTCCTCCCTAAGAATTCCCTTGTAGGATTAGATCCTTGGTTGCGGATAAAAAAGGACTTCTTTGTGTCCTTCCAGCTCTCCTGCCTATGTTTGGCTGGCAAGCAATGTTCGTTCCTTCAAGATATGGTTATTACATAATTCGCTTTCATAAGATCTTTATTTATTATAGTTTACGAGAAACTGTTGGTCGGACACTCCTTTTATTGTACATACATATATTACGATAATATCAATCACTGTTCCAGCTCTCAAGAGCGATGAATTTTGACGAATAAGGCACCCAAAAGACATTTCATGGAGAAGTGACACATCTCAATTTCGATTCTGATATTCTTACTGGAACAAAAGTTTTTCAAAAAATTTCAGTTTCAAAACTCTTACTGAGGTAAGCCCAGGTCGGCTTACCTCTGAAAGCCT
>NW_027116524.1:93671-94590 GCF_000696795.3 Halyomorpha halys | reverse complement strand
CGCACCCCCAACCATCTTCTCCTCGTACGTCATCCACGGTCAACTATCTTTCATAATTACTGTGAAGTTGTTGATTGATATGTTGTGTTCTTTATCATATTTTCTCGTTAGCTGGTTATCACCCTTTTGATGTTTAGCATCCAATCACTCCGTATCCTCAGCGTTGATCGCTTCATTTGCTATGCCATTCCATGGACCCGGTGATGTGCCAGGGAAGCATTGTTTGTGATCAAGGCTATTTTTTATCCAGCCTTACCTTTCACTCGAGTTGACTCGAAGCTGAACACGTGCTGGGGGCACGTTGCTTAGCATTGCCTACATCGCTCGGTGGTTCGGCGATTCAATTCGATTGTCTCTCTCGGCATCGGTTCAAGAGAGCTATTGTCATCCGGGAGTTCTGTCTGTAGGTTTCTGTTAACGACGGGTGAGGTAACTACTTTTTGGATGTGTCAACGATAGGTAATGTATCATTCAATTACTTTGTAACTATATTATCACAGATTAATTCTCGGTAAAAGTAGTACAAGTCAGAAATAGGTCAAGAGGTAGTATACACGCCCTATGTAGAAAATTTTGAAAGTGACTTAGTTTTTCACCAAATCATTTGTAATTTTAATATAAAATAATTAGTTGTACTGCTACAATTATATTCCAAAGGGTTTATTTGTTATACTTTGTTATATTTATTTTCAGGAAATTCATTTTTACTCTTTTTTACACCAGAACAACGTTTCGGGCTCTTCTGCATATTTTTTATTTTATTTAAATATTTATTTATTGTTATTAACAACTGAACATTATAATGCACTTAGTAAATCTGATCCAAGTTAAATTGGAGTGTTACAGGCCTGTAGAGAAACTACCCATTGGTAGCACTCTAATGACATTTTACATTAGCTGGTCTCGTGGCCATCTTCTT
>NW_027116524.1:91430-92541 GCF_000696795.3 Halyomorpha halys | reverse complement strand
TGAGGATTCCTGGTTAACTTCTGCATATGAATTAGTTTTATCACTAGAGATCAATTCATACAGTACTGATCTTACTTATAAATTGTAGTTGCTTCCACAACGCCCTAATAGTCTAAACTGTATTCATGTATATTTATAACCAATTTATTCATAAATATTAATAATCAAAATTAATATATTTTAGTAATGTCTATCATTTTCACGTGTTATTTCGGCACCGACCAGGTTTTGCCATCTGGTTATTTCATGTAAGTTTCTAAATTATTTTAAATATAATTTATACTTGTTTTTAATCATACTATATTTTTAAATTACTGGTTATTTATATGTTTTTTCCACCTTTTATTATGTTTATTTCTTTATTTGATTGAGCGCTGTCTGATTTTTAGTAACTTTCTTTATCATTTGTGTTGTACAATTATTACCTCAGTAATATATTATATACTATCATCTATTAGTATCAATTTCTATCTACTTAATTTATTGTTGTTTATGTTTCCATGTTTGTTCGTTATTGTTTTGTTTTTTTCCTCTATATTAAGGTTATCTCGTTTTGTTTTTCAGCCCTGATGAAGGTCTGAAATTCTGGCCAAAACTTTACCACAATAATATATAGTAAATCTGATTAGCTGGAAAAAAGAACTATTATGAATTAATATATTTATTGTGGTAACGTTTCGGCCAGAATTTCAGGCTTTCATCAGGGCTAAAAACAAAATAATATAACAACTTTAATTTATAGATAAATTAAAAAAAAAAGTAATAGAAACAAACTGGGAAAGATTTATTACAAAAAATTAAGTAGATAGTCGTTGATACTAATTGAAGATAATAGGGATAATAATGGTCTTTAGTTTAACATGTTAAAACGTTTCCTTCTTTTATCATGTTAAAACGATGTAACATTTAACATGGTTGAGAGTCTGTTAATAGGCCTGTTAAATGGAGAATGATGTCACGCAACTGACCAACTGAGTTCAACACCATTTTGTTTGTTGTCATGTTTGGTTACTTGCTCATAGTTTGTATGTTTTCTTTTAGACGTTTTAAAAAAATACAATCTGTGGCCAAACTTTTGACTCTACTACTTTTCACTTACTTTAGGCATGTT
>NW_027116524.1:85277-86405 GCF_000696795.3 Halyomorpha halys | reverse complement strand
TCATAGTTTGTATGTTTTCTTTTAGACGTTTTAAAAAAATACAATCTGTGGCCAAACTTTTGACTCTACTACTTTTCACTTACTTTAGGCATGTTGTAATAAATTATTGTAATCAAAACTTAGAAGTAAACAATAAGATGAAGTTTTGGAATGAAAGGTTACTAAGCAAATTGCTCAGGAAATCCGCTAGGAGATCTCATGCATTTAACTTTTAACATAATTTTAAATAGTGCTGCTCAAAATCCTTTACTTATAAAATTTAACATAGTAAAATATTTTACATTTAACACAACATCATAAATACCCCTAATATAGAATATTGTAGAGGTATGAATTATACAAAACAAATGATAAAGAAAGTTATTAAAAATCAGACAGTTATCAATAATATCTAATGTAGAAATGTAAAAAATTAAAAAATTTTGTGAATAACTAAAGGAAGAAAAATAGATAAATGAAGCGACAGGGCAGTTTTTCCCGATAGCATAACTACTTCTTTATCTTTTGTTGAACTGTTTGGCAGAAACCTAATTTGGCATTTATATTCCAAAAACCCTTAAAATACGAACTTTTATAGCTACCAAAAATAAAAGCGTTATGTTCATAATTTACGTGTTTTTTTTGTTATTTTTTTTGTTTTTAGAAAATCATAAAAATAGCAATAATTTTAATAATAGCTCTCTGACCTACAGAAAACTTATGTAGTATTACTTAACTACGTAAGTAGTTTAGCAACAGAGATAGGCAAAAGTTAGCTCTTTATGAATGGACCATTGATAAATAAATATCTATGGACATTTTAGCTATTAGTTTCAGCTATAGCTAATTTTTTCCTATCTCTGCTTAGTAAATGAAATTTGTGTAAAACATCGCAGCAGATTTTTTAATGTCCCGTGAGAGATTTGATGAATTTTGTGTATAAATGCAATTCTAATATAGTCATCGAAAACTGCATCTATAGCCTCGATGACTTGTGATTTCACTAGGGGTATTCATGATCTTTGGTTTAACATGTTAAAGTTTGTTAAATAGAAAAACTCATGTTAAATCGAAAAAAATTGCCTTCTTTTACCGTGGTAAAACGAAATAACATTTAACATGGCTGAGAGTCTGTTAAATGGAGAATGA
>NW_027116524.1:82837-83502 GCF_000696795.3 Halyomorpha halys | reverse complement strand
CCCCTACTGATGACATTTTCTACTGGCAGTAGAAAATGATATATCCATTACAAACGCTAATAGAATTTTCAGTCAACCTCTTTCTCATTATAGAAAACTCTTTATCGTTTTTTTTAATGGCGTAGAAACGAAATTAATATTTCAAATTCAAAACTCAGTTGTAGAATAATTAATGTTTTGCTTTGATTGAGTGAGTCACTGAAATTAGAAAACGGGCTGTAAAACTTTCTCTAGGCAGCTCTGTAAACAAAGTCTTCAAACAGAACCCTGCTATTTTTTTCTTTTCTGTTTTTATTTTCACCGTATAATTACGCAGGGAGAACAAACCGGTGGCAAATAGAGGCTGAGATAATCTCGGAGTAGCAGATGCAGTGGGGAAAGTAGAGGCAGATATTGAGATGCAACGTTATGGCATAGAGATAATAATTTCACTACTGGAGTGGAGAGTCAGATCTGCTGGATGACAGCTGGAGCGGAGATTTCCATGATGGAGCTAGCACGTCTTATCATGGAAGCCGTGATATTTCACTCTAGTACCAGAGGGAAAATAAAGAAACTATTAAACATGGCGCGTGCTTCGTGTATTCGAATCATATTTCATATCTTTATCTGCCTTGACAGTTTATCTTCAGTACCTACTGTTCGGCCTCTGTAGTGTTAATAGC
>NW_027116524.1:79332-80671 GCF_000696795.3 Halyomorpha halys | reverse complement strand
TAGTTTTGCGCAGTTATTACGCGTCCTCTTGATGTAATGAAGAAGAAAAGAAAGGCTCCCATGTCCCGGTTTCTTTCTCCTATGTTTCCTTGATCTATATCAAGTAGGAATTGCTACGATTTTTTTTTTCAGCAGAACTGTAAACTCAAAATAGGAATTAATTTATATAAATATTTCCTGGATTTTAAATCAAATTGTGGTCTATATAGGACTGTTTATTATTTTTAAAAAATAATAAAGAAACTTTAGATAGTATTCAAAACTTACTGTTACATTAAAAAAAAATATAATTCATTAACAAATAAAAATTGCTACAAGCATATACAATTTAATTATTAAAAAAATAATAATAATAATGTGAAACACTACAATCCACGAAGGGTCAGTGGTTCAGTATTTCAACTGCCAGATTTTTCTCCAATCAAGGATACCCACTTTTTTGAAGCTAGATAGACCCCGGAGGGCTCTAGAACTCACAGGGTTCACTCACGTATTTATAAGCAGAATAAATATTACTAATTTATGTTCACTTACTAGATGAGTTGTGCATTTATTCAACGAGTTGAAGTG
This sequence comes from Halyomorpha halys, assembly GCF_000696795.3. Classification (NCBI taxonomy): domain Eukaryota; kingdom Metazoa; phylum Arthropoda; class Insecta; order Hemiptera; family Pentatomidae; genus Halyomorpha; species Halyomorpha halys. The sequence goes on along the minus strand of NW_027116524.1, from coordinate 80,101 downwards.
AATAACTCCTAATATATCCCTAACAACGTTTCGGATTTTTAAGTTATACATTGAATTTGCAACAAGAAGAGTATATATAAAAATTATCTATTTTAAATTAACAATAATGCTGGGCAATTGCTAGATTTGAGTATCTATGATGTATAGATTAATTGGACGCAATTGATAGTTCGATATAAATTTAGTTGAAATCAAACATTTACGTACATATTATTTTATGACTTGGTTACAAATTTTATAACAAAAGTTCAAAAAATAAAACTTTCAGTTTGCCATTTCACTTTCAGGGGCAAATACCCTTTGCGTTGGATTGTTACTACTTGTATTATTATTTTTTTTATAAATAAATGAATGTTTTTTAAAAATTTATATATTGATATTTACAACTGTAGATTATAATACATTTAGTAAATTTGATCTCTGTCACATTTGAGTATTACAGGCGTGTAGAGAAACTATCCATTGCTAGCACTCTAATGACGTTTTACATTAGTAGGTCTCGTGGCCATTTTCTTTTCAGGTGCCTCGGAGGATTGTCAGGAATGGAAGAGGAGGCAAGGCTAGAAACTAGTGGGTTTGAGTGGTTAGGGAGTTTGTAATGGAAGGAATGATATCTAGTTCCGGCTAGATCGGTTACATATGTAATTTAATGTATGATTTTATTTGTGACAAAGTAAGGAAATTCCATGAGGAATTGCAAGGTTTAGTGGAGTCCCAAATCTCAACTCCGTATGTCCAGATTGGCCTTATTACAGTCATGTAGATCAGT
>NW_027116524.1:73968-74382 GCF_000696795.3 Halyomorpha halys | reverse complement strand
AGGCTTATAAAACAAGTTGCTGAGAAAATCCGCTAGGACCTCTTATGCATTTAACGTTTAACATGACTTCAAATAGGGCTGCTCACAATCTTATACTTATTACATTTAACATGGTAAAACATTTAACACAACATCATGAATACCCCTGAAATAGTTTATTTTCGTAGGAGTAGTAGTTTTCATGAACTTTGCTAAAATAGATTGATTTATAGTTGTCCGGACAAATTATTGTTTGCCAAATTTTTAGTCATAAGGGGAATATTATAAAAACTACTACGAAATGTTACTTTTTAAAAGGCTATATCTCAAGAACTATTGGACGTAAATATCTCTATTAGGGAAATTCTTTAATTAATTAAAATACAATGAACACAAATTTTATCTGTTGGCAGTTCTCACAAACGTATATTTTCA
>NW_027116524.1:71477-73918 GCF_000696795.3 Halyomorpha halys | reverse complement strand
AATATGAAGAGGTGGGTGAATGAAGGTAAAAAAAAATCTGGATGCGGTGCGCAATTTCTGATTACTTTAATAAAAATTTTGTATAATTACTAGTCAAAATCTAGTCAAAGTCTACCAAGTATATTTTGTGGGAATAAAAAATGGCGGATATTTCAAAACGTAAAAAAAAATTATTTTTTCATTCGTAGCCCTATCTTTAAAACTACCAAAAACAATAGAAAATCTACGAAATCATGATTTAAGGTTTGTATGGAACGTACTGAAAGATCAGTAGTTGTCTGTTTTGCCTTCTTTTACCGTGGTTAAACGAAAGAACATTTAACATGGCTGAGAGTCTGTTACTTGGTCTGTTAAATGGAGAATGACGTCACACAATAGACCAGTTGAGATCGCCACCATTTTTGTTGTTGTGACAGCTCAGTTCTTTCGTGTGTTTGTGGTATTCATATCCCTGTTATTAAACCAGAATGGATAATTTTAATGATACATTTGAGGAAAAAAAAACAGTAAAAAAAAACAATGTAATTTCATTCTACTATCTGAAAATTTGTAAACGCTCGCCAGATAAAAATCTCACTATATGAACCATGTACTTATTCTTAGGGGACATATGTCCCAGAATAAAGTTATTTTTTCATTTCATTTCATAAGCTAAACTTTCACTTTTCACTCACTCTAGGCATGTTGTAATTTATTACTTAAATCAAAACTGAAGTAAACAATAACATGAGGGTCTGGAAGGAAGGTTATAAACATAAAGGCTTATAAAACAAGTTGCTGAGAAAATCCGCTAGGACCTCTTATGCATTTAACGTTTAACATGACTTCAAATAGGGCTGCTCACAATCTTATACTTATTACATTTAACATGGTAAAACATTTAACACAACATCATGAATACCCCTGAAATAGTTTATTTTCGTAGGAGTAGTAGTTTTCATGAACTTTGCTAAAATAGATTGATTTATAGTTGTCCGGACAAATTATTGTTTGCCAAATTTTTAGTCATAAGGGGAATATTATAAAAACTACTACGAAATGTTACTTTTTAAAAGGCTATATCTCAAGAACTATTGGACGTAAATATCTCTATTAGGGAAATTCTTTAATTAATTAAAATACAATGAACACAAATTTTATCTGTTGGCAGTTCTCACAAACGTATATTTTCATTCCGAGCCCTATATCATTAAAAATACCAACAACACTAGAAAATCTAATAGTTCACCATTTAAGGTAAATTAAATTTGCTAAAATATGAGCCCTAATAGAGTTATTTACGTTCAATAGTTTTCGATATATAGCTTTTTAAATCGCAACTTTTCATAAAAAATTCACTGAAAAATCGAAAGTAAATCTCTAATACCGTTCGATGTACAAATGTCTATTAGCACTGAAATTAAAGTTTGTTTTATTTACTATAGAGTGGTTTATGACGTTTATCTGAGTAGGAGTTGTAGTTTTTATGATATTTGCTAAAATAATTTATTGTTTTTTTGGACAAAATATCCGGTTTAAAATTTATATTCATGTGCATATAATCTTATTTCATATTATTCTTTGTTATGTTTTGTTAAACTGTGGGGAATTACTTGTTCAAAGTTAATTTTTTTCATCATTGCCTCACTCAAGATTCATAATATCCGATATTACTTTTAAGGAAGTTTATTGTATTTTCTTTATTTCAAAGAATCACCCATCTGTCATTCGTTAATATTTCCTTACGTTTAAACCATAGAAGATTATAAAATATTTAAAAAAATAAAATGTGAATTTAAATTACAATGGTATGATACAGACATGTCGAGAAACTACCCTGGTTAGAAACTAGTGGATTTGGGTGGTTAGGGAGTTTATAATGGACGGATTGATTTCTGGTTCTGGCTAGATAAGTTTACATATGGGCACATTAAGGTCTTTATGTATCATTTTATTTTTGGTAAAGTAACGAGCATTGAGGATTTTACGAAGGATTTTGGATTGTGTAAGGATTGGATACGAAATGAATCGAATGTTTTGTTTCCTATTTCCAGATTGCCCTTATTACAGTCATGTAGATCAGTCATCAGTTTCCATTTTTTTTAGTCTTGTATGAGGATTCCAGGTTAGTCCTTTGTCCAGATTTGTAAATATTCCTCAAACTAATTTTAATGCCCAACATCTTAATAAAGACAGTCGTACGTACGTCATTGATGATCGGATGCGTTAACGAGCTCATTGTACATTACGTGCTCAGCGTTTAGGAAAGATATTCTTGTTCCTCGCAAGGACATCTTCGGGATCTTCATATCGTGATGGGAACAAGGCCCTACCAGCGGAGGAATTCGAAACCCTCTTTAAAGTGTCAAGGAATCCTTGAGTATTTATTACTATTGTATTTTTGTTACTCATTTCGTGTTGTGTCGGATCTAGACTTGTTCGTTTGTCACTTGTCGCAAATC
>NW_027116524.1:68191-71017 GCF_000696795.3 Halyomorpha halys | reverse complement strand
TCCAGATTTGTAAATATTCCTCAAACTAATTTTAATGCCCAACATCTTAATAAAGACAGTCGTACGTACGTCATTGATGATCGGATGCGTTAACGAGCTCATTGTACATTACGTGCTCAGCGTTTAGGAAAGATATTCTTGTTCCTCGCAAGGACATCTTCGGGATCTTCATATCGTGATGGGAACAAGGCCCTACCAGCGGAGGAATTCTTAACCCTCTTTAAAGTGTCAAGGAATCCTTGAGTATTTATTACTGTTGTATTTTTGTTACTCAATATGTCTTATGCTTAACGAGACTTGTTCGTTTGTCACTTGTCGCAAATCCTTGTCTTGTACAAATGCTTGGTAAACAAAAGAAGTGACAAACGCCGGTATCCACTTGTTATTTTGACTTTTGTCGTCTATTACATTCAATTCACTCTATTTTCATTATAAATAGAAACAAAATAAAGATAAGCGAAAGGAAACCTAAATATCAGCAATGTAGGTTGTAGATGAGGAACGTTGTGGGTTCGATTCCCACCTGGAGCAGTTAACATTCATTTTTCAGCGGTCCCGAAGAATGAATCTTGACATTCCCACCTTGTTTGGTACGCTGCGGCAACTTAGGTAGCCGTCAGGGGTTGGCAAAAAGTACCACTAGGCCCACTTGCCGGACTTGGTCCCCCTACAACCAGTACCAGGTTGTAGATGACAAAAAATCATATAAATAACACTACCTAACCTATAAATTCACTCTTCCTTCTAGAATTTTTATGAGAAACTTTGTTATTTAATTACCTAGACATATAATGTCTTTATAAACTTATATTTGTCCTGTGTTAAATCAGAAATAAATTGCTGAAGTTAATAAAATTGGTTTGAAACAATGTATTTACATAGAATTGATAGACATCTTATATATGTTCCATAAATAGATAATGATAGGATCTACACGTTTACCAATTGTCTCAAATACAAGATTTTGTGCATATAGTACAAGAGTCCAAGAGGAGAAAAAAGGCAGTTTTTCAACCCCAATTTTTTATTACTTAATTGAAAACTATGTATAATTACTAGTCAAAACTGATGAGTTAGCCAAGTATAGATAGGGGAAATGAAATGAATTAAAAACGTTAAAAATAATTAATTTTTTATTCGGAGCTCTATATCTTCTAAATAAATTAAATAAATTCTACAACTTCGCCACAATAGTCCTGCCGTTGCAGGATATGAAGAGATATCTCCTCTGATCGAAGTATTTTATTTTATATAGTTGTGTAATAATAAATATTATGTAAATTTGTTTATTCGTTTCCTTTTGGTTTACTTATTTGATTTTATCTTGAAAGCCGATTTCTATTCATTGTTTTATTTTGGTTTTACGTTTATATTTTTTATTGTTAACTTTACCCAAAGAAATGTTAATGTCTGAGCCTTTTTTTTTTCTTTTAAATTTTTACTAATTCTTAAAAGACTTCTCGATTTGAGTTGGCTTTAACTAAGAGATATTCAGTTCCCCCTCTCTCCTCTCCAAGGACGATAGCACTTATATCTTCCAAGAAACTGTATTCTCTTTTTACTTGTACAATAACAAATGAATTTTGTTTTTGTATTTATGAAATTTTGTTCTTTATTTATGTATAACAAATAAATCTCAATACAAATGGCAAAGTATAATTTTCGGGCCATTTTTGGTATCCTTACTCATCTGATTTAACGGTCAATTATTGCGAGTAGGCTGGTCGATGGACGACACGTTACAATCTCACAAGAGGAGATCATAACACTGAAAAAAGGCGATCCTATATGACTTTTGAAATATTAGCTTAAAACGGGAAGGAGAGACTTTAATATAGTTAAATCGAGCAATATTCAAAAAGAGCCTGAAATTGAAAAACTGCATCTTATGTTAGTAAGGAACAATTTTGTACGTATACATAGAAAATATTTTTTTTTTATTTATTTAAAAAAAATACATTAAATATGGTCCGACCAGATGGCAATATCTATGTCTCAGCCAAATTAATACATAAAAAATGATAGAAATAAGTGAAATGTAATTATTACAGTTCAAACTATTAATTATTTATGGCGTTGTGGAAGCTATACAATTTTTAAGCTGGATGAGTACAATATGAATTGATCTCAAGTGATACAACTAATAATTTAATTTTAACTACTATTAAAAAAAATAATAGTTATTAAAAAAGATAAATTAAATTAAATAAAAAATAATAATAATAAAAATAACTGAAAGAATTTTGAAGTAAATGATAAAGCTGCATATTAACAATTAGTGAATTAATATAATAATGGGAATAAAATAAGATGATGCAGAATATGATAAAAATAAGAGTTCAATATTTATTACTAAGCACATATATACATTGCTGATTCCAATTGTAATATAATAAATAAATTATGTAGAGTTAATAAAAAATAAAGACAGATATGGTCATTTGGTGAATCAAAATCAATTATTGAGAACCATAGGAGTAAGAAAGCCTATTTGACTGGTTAAAATATTTCTTTTTAGTTTGTTTTTTTTGTGATTGATTTATTTATTTATTTATAAGAAGATGGTCAGGGTTGCGGCCAAAAGAGAAACAAAAATAGTTTACAAGTTATTATATTTAAACAAAAATAGTTATTAAACTATTATACAAAAATAGTTAGATGAAAGGAATATGGTCCGGGTGCGGTAAAAAAAAAAAACTCAAATAGTAGAAATATACTATTTTAATGAGCCAGCGTTTCGCCCCACGTTGCAGGGCTTCTTCAGGGCTAAAAAAAAGACGTTTTGCCCCAAAGCAACGTGGGGCGAAACGTTGGCTCATTAAAATA
>NW_027116524.1:65515-68141 GCF_000696795.3 Halyomorpha halys | reverse complement strand
TTCAAAACAAAACCAAGATGGCGGTACGTATTATTCAGTCGACAAGTCCGTTGAATCAAGGCCATGTTGAGCAGATTCAAATATCATAAAAACTATTTTAACTCTTCCCCTCATAATTGAAAATACAGTAAATTAAAGGAAAAATAGAAATCAAGAAATAGTACGAAAGAATAATCTTCAGAAAGTAAATCATTTGCAAAAATCCCTAACAGATGTGCGACAATCGATGTTTACATGCAATATGGAGACAAGTTTTGGTTTTTGGCGGGCATTCGTGTTTGGGGCGCCGAAGAGAAAGGATGTCTTCAGGATGAGGAGGTCCTCATCAATTTCTGTCAAGAAGGAAGCCATTTTGGACGCTAGGACAGAACGATAGAAACAAAGAAGATACCAGGGATCATCAAAGGAAGATCGTGAACTTGGTTAGTTTTGTATGCATAAAAATAGATACATGTGTAAAATAGATTTTAATTTAATTAATTGTAATTATTGTAAATGCCTGTTTCTGATTGCCTAGCAACCCGCCCTGAGATATAGAGTCTCTTGTATTTAATAAAAGTTAAATAAAATTCTATTATCTATTTGATATTAAAGTTCTTAATTTGAACCCAAATAATCTCTTATATTTGAAAATAGTTAAAAAATTATCGAGATTCTTTTTATTTTATTTTTAAATAATTTTTAAAATCATTACAATATATATGTTCCATAAATAGATAATGATGGGATCTACACGTTTACCAATTGTCTCAAATCCAAGATTTTGTGCATATAGTGCAAGAGTCCAAGAGGAGAAAAAAGGCAGTTTTTCACCCCAATTTTTTATTACTTAATTGAAAACTATGTATAATTACTAGTCAAAAGTGATGAGTTAGCCAAGTATAGATAGGGTAAATGAAATGAATTAAAAATGTTAAAAATAATTAATTTTTTATTCGGAGCTCTATATCTTTAAATTCTACAACTTCGCCACAATAGTCCTGCTGTTGCAGGATATGAAGAGATATCTCCTCTAATCGAAGTATTTTATTTTATATAGTTATTGTGTAATAATAAATATTATGTAAATTTGTTTATTCGTTTCCTTTTGGTTTACTTATTTCATTTTATCTTGAAACCCAATTTCTGTTCATTATTTTATTTCTAAATGTTTTATTTTGATTATACTTTTATGTTTTTAGTGTTAACTTTCCCAAATAAATGTTAATGTCTGAGCCTTTTTTTTTTCTTTTAAATTTTTACTAATTCTTAAAAGACTTCTCGATTTGAGTTGGCTTTAACTAAGAGATATTCAGTTCCCCCTCTCTCCTCTCCAAGGACGATAGCACTTATATCTTCCAAGAAACTGTATTCTCTTTTTACTTGTACAATAACAAATGAATTTTGTTTTTGTATTTATGAAATTTTGTTCTTTATTTATGTATAACAAATAAATCTCAATACAAATGGCAAAGTATAATTTTCGGGCCATTTTTGGTATCCTTACTCATCTGATTTAACGGTCAATTATTGCGAGTAGGCTGGTCGATGGACGACACGTTACAATCTCACAAGAGGAGATCATAACACTGAAAAAAGGCGATCCTATATGACTTTTGAAATATTAGCTTAAAACGGGAAGGAGAGACTTTAATATAGTTAAATCGAGCAATATTCAAAAAGAGCCTGAAATTGAAAAACTGCATCTTATGTTAGTAAGGAACAATTTTGTACGTATACATAGAAAATATTTTTTTTTTATTTATTTAAAAAAAATACATTAAATATGGTCCGACCAGATGGCAATATCTATGTCTCAGCCAAATTAATACATAAAAAATGATAGAAATAAGTGAAATGTAATTATTACAGTTCAAACTATTAATTATTTATGGCGTTGTGGAAGCTATACAATTTTTAAGCTGGATGAGTACAATATGAATTGATCTCAAGTGATACAACTAATAATTTAATTTTAACTACTATTAAAAAAAATAATAGTTATTAAAAAAGATAAATTAAATTAAATAAAAAATAATAATAATAAAAATAACTGAAAGAATTTTGAAGTAAATGATAAAGCTGCATATTAACAATTAGTGAATTAATATAATAATGGGAATAAAATAAGATGATGCAGAATATGATAAAAATAAGAGTTCAATATTTATTACTAAGCACATATATACATTGCTGATTCCAATTGTAATATAATAAATAAATTATGTAGAGTTAATAAAAAATAAAGACAGATATGGTCATTTGGTGAATCAAAATCAATTATTGAGAACCATAGGAGTAAGAAAGCCTATTTGACTGGTTAAAATATTTCTTTTTAGTTTGTTTTTTTTGTGATTGATTTATTTATTTATTTATAAGAAGATGGTCAGGGTTGCGGCCAAAAGAGAAACAAAAATAGTTTACAAGTTATTATATTTAAACAAAAATAGTTATTAAACTATTATACAAAAATAGTTAGATGAAAGGAATATGGTCCGGGTGCGGTAAAAAAAAAAAACTCAAATAGTAGAAATATACTATTTTAATGAGCCAGCGTTTCGCCCCACGTTGCAGGGCTTCTTCAGGGCTAAAAAAAAGACGTTTTGCCCCAAAGCAACGTGGGGCGAAACGTTGGCTCATTAAAATA
>NW_027116524.1:64214-64900 GCF_000696795.3 Halyomorpha halys | reverse complement strand
GTGGTAAAGTATCGACGATTTTAAGATATTAGGTTTTTTTATTGTGGTGCGTTATTGTTCGATTTTGTAGAAATCGTAAAATTCAGAGTTAATCGTAATTCATTAAATATTGCCAATATAACATTTTGATTTAGATTTAGGCGGAAGAAATTACTACAGTAAGTGAGTAAAGTTGTTCAGTTGTGAGCTATCGAGACAAAAGGTTCTTCGAGAAGATACGGAAGGGGAGGAAGAAATTAATACGGTTTCCTTCGATATATGGTAACTATATCGATAGCCGTATAGATATATCGATCGAAGGGCAAGAGCCTTGCTGGCCGGAAGCCTTGAGCCCACCGGATATCCTCCTATACCATCTATGGTCTTTGCTCCACACTCGGGCGAACATCGCCTAATAAGTACACCTTAGCGTCGCACCGTACCGTGTCTTGTCCTCGCAAGGTACCGTAGCTTTGTCATTCAATTACCGAAAGGGTTAGTGTTCTGTGTCCATAACAAAGTTCATGGTAGGGATGCGACATCGATAAAAACATCGATGTTTTTTTTTTTAACCATTTCTGTAACATAAAGATTGTTCTAAAGACTACGCATGCTCCGGCCAGGCAGAAGTGCTTTTTCAATCAACCAATAGGACATGGACTCCAAAAAACATCAATGTTTTAATATATCGTTGCTTACAATAACAT
>NW_027116524.1:58412-64094 GCF_000696795.3 Halyomorpha halys | reverse complement strand
GGCCGTAGGACGCGGGATCGTTGGAACAGACCTTATGTTTCTGAAATAGTTGTTCAAAAACATCGATGTATTTAGAGTAATGTATTGTAACCAACGATATTTTAAAACATCGATGTTTTTTTAGACGGTGTCACAATCTTTGAAAAAACTCTTCTTACAGGCCGTAGAATGCGGGATCGTTGGAACAGACCTTATGTTTCTGAAATAGTTGTTCAAAAACATCGATGTTTTCTGGGTAATGTATTGTAAGCAACATTATTTTGATATTGAACACTGATATTTCAAAACATCGATGTTTTTTTTATCAATGTTGCATTCTTATTTGCAAAAATCACTTCCGACTGGCCGGACTATAGGTCGTCGTTGGAACAGACCTTGAGTTACTGAAATGGTTGTTCAAAAACATCGATGATTAGAAAACATCGATATCGATGTCGCATTCCTAGTTCATAGGCGTTCTCTAAGTATTTGTTACTACTAACACCCATGTAATTGACGGACAAACGAAAATACGTATTTCAGACCGTTTACTATTAATAAAATAAATTTTATCCAATTTAAGTCTCAGAACAATCTATATTTCTTTCCATAGTATTTATAGTTCCATAAGTCCAACGTTTCGGCCTATTCGGCCATCCTCAAGTTCTATCTATGACATATCAGCTTTTATTATTCATATGATTTTTAACAATTTTAAACAAAACAATATTATTAATAAATTATAATAATAAATCTTTATGTGTGAATACATAAATAGCGAAGACTAATCGAACCTTAAGACCGGAGTTACTAGCATTTAGTTTTCCACAATTAGCTATCTAGAGCGTGCCTCATGCATAATGAACCGCCACACTGTTATTTCGTCCCCTTCGTCTCTCCCTGTCCAGGGGATCCACTCTGCAGCTCGCCTCACCCAGCTGTCTTCGAATTTCCTCATGAGATGGCCTGGCCAGGTCCACTTCAGTTTTCTACCGTAGCTTATGGCATCGGTAACCATGGTTTCTTTTCTGAACCGAACCGAGCTAACTTTATCCTATAGAGATAAAGCAATGCTCCAAGCACTGCACTATACGTTCCATTCTTCGTTGACAGATATTAATCTTCCTCTCTATATTCTTAGTCAGAGACCATCTTTGGTATCCATAAGTAAGTACTGCGATAATACAGCTATTGAATACAATTGCTTTGTACCTTATGTCTTGACGGATTTTAGAAATATATCCGAGACTCCTAAATTTCTTCCATACTTTACATTTTCTGGATTCAATTTCCTTGGCATCCCTTTTCACAAATGAAATTATTTGCCCAAGATAAATTACTTCATCGGAAATCTACCTATAATTTTTTTTTTTCCACCAACCGGCCCGGTCAACTAATATTCTACAAATAAACAGAAAATTGGTATATCCGAACATCAATCCTTCTTTTGTCATGATACAAAATTGTTCTTCGACTTAAGAAAGAATTACAGTTGAGTTTTCTATTTCAATGTAGGGCTATCGGCTGACCACTAATCAGATGAGTGCCTTCGAGTTTTAAGGTATCTTTTTACAGTAACTTGAGTGTCTTCTTTACAGAGTCTAAGGTGCATCTTAGCTCATGTACAAGTATATAAATGTAAATACATACGTTTGTACATAAAAAAATTTCGTATGTATATGTTATATTTATTACGAACAGATTAAGTTTATTTATGATGATTTACATACTTCAAATGATATATTGGATACATATTATATCTTGTATTGGTTAAAAACATTTTTTTTTTTTAATTTATTTATTGATATTTACAACTGTACATAAATACATTAAGTAAATTTGAGGAAATCATAATGGTATGGTACACATGTAGAGAAACTACCCAATGGTAGCATCTTCTTTTCAGACGCCTCGGAGGATTGTCCGGAATAAAAGAGGAAGCATGATTAGAAACTAATGGGTTTGAGGTGTTAGGGAGTTTGTAATGGAAGGATTGATATCTGGCTTGGGCTAGATCGGTCTTTGTGAATGATTTTATTTGTGACAATGTAGGGAGCATTTAGGATTTTGGATTGTAAGGATTGGATACGAGAGGAATTCGAAGGCTTAGTGGAGCCCCAGAGCTCAACGCCGTATGTCCAGATAGGCCTTATAATTGTAATGTAAATCAGTCTTTTGTAATGTATTGGAAGTTTGGACCGTTTGTCTAGTAAGTGCTGTAATAGTCGAAATCGACGTGTAGTTTCCTGTCTTTTCAGTCTTGTGTGAGGATTCCAGGATAGTCGTTTGTCCAGATATACTCCAAAATAGCGGATCTGTTCAACAGGGGTTAAAAACATGACTGAAATAAAATTTTTTGGACGCTCTAGAACAGGGGTGGCCAACTTTTCTGTATATATATGATCTCCTTTTTATCTTATAGTGTCGCGATCGACTAGTTGTCATAGAAGTAGTCTAAGGGAGAAGATGGGGTGTTAAATACCTACTATGTTCCATGTGTGTGGATCAGGTGTATGCACATGTATATCAGGTGCATTCCAGCGAGGTATAGGTGGATAAGTAATATATTTGTTCAAAACTACTTTTTATTTTTTTTAAATCACTTATTAAGTTTTCGAGATATATACTCACGAAGAAAATAAATTTCTAGACCCAACTTTTGATGCATGTGTTACCTAGAAAATATTCCGACATTTTTTCAAGATAGATTTTTACTAACAATCAGCGATCAACACAAATTGGCCTCGCGATTAACTTGTTGGCTCCCCTGTTCTAGAACATTTTTACTTCCATTTGCGAATATATGAAAAATATAGTTTAAAAAAAAAAAAAAAAAAAAAAAAAGCTTTACCGTCTTGCAAACTTAAGAATTTCAGTTATCGACGGCAATATACGTTTTGAGGCTCCCTGAATACAAGAGACGAAGTCCTACAAAATAGTGTGTGGGTTCAACTTAAGTGAATAATGAAAAGTTGCACAAAATTGGAATTGCTACCAATATATATTACTATGGTTATATGCATGGGATGAGACAGCAAATTTTTTGAATGATTGATTGACTGATCTAAAGTTGCATTTTATAGAAGAATCGATTTTCCGATTCTTTTCCTCGAAAAAATGGTTGTTCCGATTTTGATTAAACTCAGTTCATCTATCTACAGTTAAGTACTCCTTAATAACAGATAGGCCTTATCTTTATTAAAGTATACTAACAGGGCTTAAATACCGAAGTTAAAAAAAAAAATCTTTCTGTAAAGTATCTTTAATTTTGTTTATTTGGGAAAAAAATAATAGATTTTATTGTTAGCAATGATATTTAATTTATAAATACAAAATGCAAATTAATTTTTTGAGTGATGAAAAATAAATCGGATTTAAATGAGAATGAGGTGTAGATAGTTGACCTTAGATTAATAAATGGAGATGGTCGGGGGGTGCAATCAGCAAAAAGAACATAAATAAAGAAAAAATATTTATTCATGCTGACGTTTCGACCCGAGTTTCAGGTGTTCGTCAGGGAACTGAAGCAAAGGTTTATGCTATGAGTCACAGGCAGAAATTCGAAACTAGTTTAGCTAAACTGATGTAGCCAGACTTTCTGCCTATAACTACCTGATATGTAGATCAGAAAATCAGGGCAAAACGTTGTTAAACATAAATAATCTTTTGTTTATTTTGTGTTGTTTTTTTTCAGCTGACCGCATCCTTCGAGCATCTTCTCCTCTTATTAACAATAATCATGTTGTTGTCAGTTTAATAATAAATTAATAAATAAAAATTCCATATATAATTATAAATAAGCAGGTCTAAAAATGTTGTAAGATTTAAAAAAAAAATCGGTTGGGCAGCATAACTTTTTTTAAGTTGTTCTCTTCTAGCCCATTTGTCCACTGGAAGCAACTTACACCTGTTTTTTTTCGTAAGTTTTTCTCTCTCTTCGTCCTCACCATACCAATGCAAGAATATTGTACTACCTGAAGTTCGAAACGAAACTGCATTTTTAGTTAGGACCCCTTTGCTACAAGCTCCCTGATGAAGACCTGAAATTCAGGCCGAAACGTCGGCATGAAAAAATAATTTTTTATTTATTTAAGTTCTTTTTACTGACCGCACCCCCTGAACATCTCCAATTAAATGAGAAATAACCTCACGACCTTTCCCGTTTGTATGACAGCTTCATTATTTTATCTCTAGAAACCCTAAAATACTATCTTTTATGGCAACAGAAAAGTAAAAAATTTTTGTTCATAATTGTTCGTCTTCTCTGTACTTTTTAAATATTTTTTTGCGAAAATCACAAAAATAGCATAAGTAGATTTTTTTGATGCGCGAACCACACTAGATTTATTTTTCAATTTTTGCAATAATAATTAGGTTTAGTTTATTAAATTACTTAAGTATAACTTTATAAGAGTTCTAACATAAGGTTATGTTTCAGGACTCGGGCGCTGGTGGATCTCTTGACGAAGAAGAAACAACGAGAAATGGAAGAAGGTAAGAACATTAATAGCTTTGAAAATAATATATTGTAATATATATATTTTTTTATTATTATTATTTTTTTTCGGCCAGCAAGGACTATGTGAATATCATTTTCGATTCATCCTCACACCTTCCTCCTTCTTTCTACTCCAATACCCTTTCATCCTCAGTCCATTTTCTCCCTTCTCTCCTTTCCCACTAGAACCCTAGATTTATCTCATTAGATTTGGGTTGCGTTCTCAAATCGTATTTTAATTTAATATGTGAAATTTTAATGTTTTATCAACGTTAATATGATTTTTGATAAATCTGATGTTACTAGATCTTAGATTCTGTTTTTATGTTTGTTATGGTATGTATTACTTATATATGGAATACATAGTAAGTGAAAGTATTGGGATCGTGAAAATATTTTCGAATTCGTGTTTTCGACGAAAATACATATTTTGATGTCCCTGCGTAAAAAAAAAAACCTTGAGCTTTGTCTGTTAATATAATCTTTATCCTGTCCTGAATGTAAGCAAAGTTAATAAAAAAGCAAACCGTAAGAGGCATGATGGTGACAACATTGGATTTCTATCATAAGAGTAGTCCTAACAAATCATTCCACCTTTAAACCTCGTTAGATGTGCCTCTGATTTTGCAGCAGACTGAATTAAAATTCTAAAAATTTTAAACAATCTACAATTTAAAAAAAAACAAATAAATAGGTAAAAATTAGTATACACTACGATAATCAGACCAATTTGGACTTATGGAATTGAGCTCTGGGGCTCTACCAAGCCATCAAATTCCTCCCGCACTCAATCGTTACAATCCAAAATCCTACGTAAAATCCTTGATGCTCCTTATTACGTTACAAATAAACTCATCCACAAAGACCTTAATATCCCATTCGTTGGAGATTTGGCACAAAACAGATATGCTTCTTTTCATTCCAAACTCCTTAACCATCCTAACCCATTAGTTCTTAATCTCTCATCCTTAACAATCCCTGATAACTCTCTGGGCCGTCTGAAAAGGAAGATGCCACGGGACCTTCTAATTTAAATTAATGCTTGAAGTACCACCAATGGGTGGTTCCTTCCAAAGATTTTCAAGTGTATATGAAACATACAACATATTTACTTATTGTATTGATTACTGGTACAGTTGTAAATCTCATTAAATAAAATAAAATAAAAAATAAATAGGTCAGCATAGCTTCCTCTCTATTTTCAT
>NW_027116524.1:55047-56416 GCF_000696795.3 Halyomorpha halys | reverse complement strand
GATGATATTTAGACTTTGGTTAGATAGCCTTGAAGAGCGGAAATCCCATGCATTCCTCCCTAAACGCTATCCGGTGATGATGCAGATATCTCGAAGCTCTGGTTAGTCGAAGCTGCCTTCCAGTGTCGCCCGAACTTCGACACCTAACTCGCTTTCTCGTAGCCATTGTTCGGAGCGCGAAAGCGCTCGTACGTATCCTTCCTGCCTCAACTGAATTATTTCTCCTTCGTAGCAACGTACTGTTTATCGCCCGTTGCTATCCAAACCAGATATTATAGGGTGATATGATCCTCTGGCGCATGCTCTTTTAGACTTTCGCTGAAGATGGTTTATTATAGCCTGTGTGTGAAAGTTTGTATGAGTTCTGATTGCCTTTTATGTTTCAAAGGTCAGCTCTGAATGCCTTCGTATTATTCTTAGAGTCGAAGCATCACCTTTACTCAAAATATTTATTCAACATACGTACGATGTTATGGCTTGAATATTTTGAATAAATTTTACTTTAAAAATAAATAAAATGAGAAGCAGTTATTTGATTGTACGATTAATGAAGCACATAAATAAGTAAAACTTATTTTTATGTATATTGTAGAAAGACATTCTGAGTGAGGTCAATAAAGATACAAAATAGTAAAAAAAAAAATCTATTTTTTAAGTTTAAAATATCATGAATACCATAAGTATAAACACAATATTCAATTTGTCCCTAATACAGTCAATATTATACTACACTATCTATATTGATCGTGTAGGAGGCTCCCAAGTAAGAACGTGATGCATTTGATTCTCACGATGGCCACTAAAATCCCTGCAATTTTAGGAAGTTACGAAATATAATAATGACACATATTTTCAGTATTTTGAGCCTGAATTGCTTCAAAACACTCTCGGCCTATTACTGAGTAATTTGTGACATCATATTTAAAAATAGGTTGTGTTGTTCGCACAAATCACCGCCCATAATATGAGTAGGTTATGTGATACCCCTAAACACATTACCATCCATTTGCCGTTGTAGGATAACAAAATAGAAATATTCCCGAATGACACACTCGATATAAGTTTGACACTTTCCCTTCCGATTCATCACAAAAATAGCATTTAGCATCAGTTGTAATAGAGGAGATTGTGGGTTCCTGTTAGTGATTGATTTTAGTGAAAGTTGAAACCGTTTTCGGAGAGTCCCACTCAATTAACGTTCTGCATTAATCTTATCGAGATGAGTTTTGAGTTCGGAATATAAATTGACTCGTACAACCGTTACGGGCAATAGAGGTTAATGTTGTCGCATCAGGTTGATTCAAAATTTTTAATCATGTTTGTAATGGTCTTTGTTGTTTATTCGATAGCGAATATTTACTTACAGCAT
>NW_027116524.1:51343-53112 GCF_000696795.3 Halyomorpha halys | reverse complement strand
GACTCTAGGGTAACTAAATATCTCGAAACTAAACTTATACGTCTTAAGAATTGTGCAGTATGATTTATTGTTTATTTATGATGAGCAGAGATACGCACATAACCCTGTATTACGCCGAGCTCAAGTGGCTCTATCCATCCTTCCGATGCCAGTATTTTTTAGCTTCCCTTCTTTTCCAAGTAATTAGTACTCAGCGCATCTCCTATATCCTAGAAAACCTGCAATTCAAATGACACCCGCTCTCCTCCTCACCGAACTGCTGCGTTTGGTAAATAATTTTTTACCCAACCTCCATATCTCTGGAACTCCATTCCCTCTAACATACGTCATGTACCAACCCTTCCCTCGTATAAAACCCTTCTATTTAACTAACTTTTACTTCACCAATCTAATCCAATATTGCAATGGTACAGATATTTTGTAACTACCTTTTCGTTTTGTTTTTATTTATTTAGTAAGTTTTTGAATTTTTTTTTCTCATCTCTGTATATAAGTTATAATTAAGTGTTCCCACCCTGTTTTTTGGCTAATATATATTAATGTAAAATTAAAATTATCTTTGGAATTCTTCTATAGGGATTTAGTCCCAGAATAATAAACTATTTTTCATTTTATTTATTCATTTTCTCGTATCCAATCTTTACAATCCAAAATCCTTCGTAAAATCCTCAATGCTCCTTATTTTGTTACCTATAAAACCATCCATAAAGACTGATAAATGTTCCTTATGTAACCGATCTAGCCCGAACCCGATATTATTCCTTCCATAATAACCACCCAAACCCACTAGTTTCTAACCCGGCTTCCTCTTCCATTCCAGGCAATCCTCCGAGCCGCCTGAAAAGAAGATGGCCTCGTGACCTTATATTGTAAACTGTTTTTAGAGTTATACTACTGGGTAGTTTCTCTACATCCTGTATCATATCATTATGTCATTATGATCAAATTAACTTGTTGTATTTTTTATACAGTTGTAAATATCAATAAATAAATAATAAAAAACAAATTTATACATTTGACATTTCATACTTGAGTATACATTCGGATAATATATATATAGTGAAAATGATTCTCTTTCAAGACTGAAATTCGCATTTGCATTCGACTTGTTTTTAAATATAATTCTTAGGCCTTGATAGATTTTCCAGATCCGGTAGATACTCAATAATTAAATCATTAACATCAATAATGATTATCACACAACAATAATCTTGTTATACTCTAAAAACGATTTAAATAATTCCTTAACAAAAATATGAACTATAGTTTAAAGCACGACTGCCATGAAGGAGAGAAAAAAAAAATGAGGCCAAGGTTAAAAAAGATAAAAGGACCTCATGCGGTTACTGCCTAATTCACAAGGAGAGGTTAAGACAGCTCTCTACAATATAAAGCTAAACCTGTACTACCCAGGAATACAACTCACCGTTGGGAATATTTCTCAACTGTGTATTGTTGCGACAATATCCGTGACAGCCTTTCTTGACGGAACAGGATGTCTGAGGAAGGATTGTAATCTTTAAAAATGTGTTGTAATTTTAAATACAGAAAATTATCATATAAACAACACTTTCAGTCTTTTTATACGAGTTATCAAATGGGAAGTAATTATTACAGCTAAAATATTTGGATCGGTGCGCTTAACACACATCTTTCAATTACCCACCTACTTATGTCCTTAAAGGGGTATTCATGATGTTGTGTTAAATGTTAAATGTTTCACCATTTAAAGGGGTATTCATGATCTTTGGTTTAACATGTTAAAGCGT
>NW_027116524.1:46939-49778 GCF_000696795.3 Halyomorpha halys | reverse complement strand
TGAGTTTTATTATAATTGTTTGAGTCTTTATTTGAGGAAATAAAAAAATGTGAAAAATCGATTGTATGTGTTCCAATCAATCGATTTTATCAAATAAGTTGCTGCCAAATCCCAGACATATACTCGCCTTTAAATATATAATTTCAGTTTCGTAAGGACTTTCGTTATTATGCTTGACTGACACACACGGAAGTATCAAATGTTCACTCATACACCAAGTGTAATCAAAATCGTTAGAGCAGTTTTGGAGAAAATCGAAAAAAAAAAAAAAAAAAATGTGAACAATTATTTGGATAAAGTAGCACTTCCTGTAGATGGAGTACCTGTCACATCTCAGATATATATTCACCTAGAATATGTAATTTCAGTTAGGTACTTTTTTTTTTTTTTTTTTTAATTTCTGAGCTAGGCTGCTCACATACATACAGACCATTTTGGCAGACTTTGATTTTTGGACTTAGGGCACCTCAAATCGTGTATTCCCGTAGAAAACTGAATTTTCTTAATTTTGCGAGATCGTAATACATCCCCATACTACATATATATGTATATATTCACCTTAATTATGTAATTCCAGTTTTTTTGCGATTTTTCGTTTTTGAGACAATTAAAAAGTTGTATCAATTATTTTATATTATTGAATTCTATATTTTGTATATTTCCAAATTTTCTTGTATACTATTTCTTTATTTGTTTACTATTTCTTACACTAATGGATGAACAACGTCTTAGGGTTTTCGAAAATAAAGTATTGCAAAATATATTCGGACCGAAAAAGCATGAATTAACGGAAGAATTTAGAAGACTACACAACACTGAATTAAGGGACCTACAACCGGTAAATATAATTCAAGCTATATAGCGTTGCGGGGTGTAAGATTGTATGGCTTAGTAACGAACTGATCTATAAAATATTAATAAACAATGAAACAACGGGTAAATGTCCGAGGGGTGGACCGAAACGTAGATGGGAGGATTGCGTTAAAACCGATTTAGTGGAATTGGGTTTGGGGTGGTATCGCTGGAAGGATGTATGCAGAGAGCGTTTGGGAGTATCGGGATCGAACCTTCGGGTTCGTTAGGCCTTTATTATTATTATTATTTCTTTTTAATTTTAAGTTTCTCTAAATGATGGTTGTTATCTCTTTTGTTCTATTGCCCTGATAAAGACCTTTTTTGCTGATCGCACCCCACGACCATGTTCTCCAACAAAATAAAAATAGAGTGGAATATTTACTGACACATATATTTTTTCTATGTTTTTTAAGTTCAGCCTGCTGCAATAAACCAAGGTACAAAATGAGAGTCATATAATGTTGGAATGATCTGTTAATAATCCCCTTATGATAAAAATGTGAACAGGGTTGTCTGCATCATGCTCTTATCGTTTGCTTTTCACTAACTTCGCCTTCATTTAGGCCACGGTAAAGATTATATTAACTGATAAAACTCGTGGACCATTTATTTCCAGCTTCGTTATAACCCCATCATGGCCTGCTTTATCTCCTGTGTTTCCGTGTCATTGGATTTATGTTTATTTGCCTTGAATACTATACGATAGTGAGGAATAATCCGATGATAACAAAATCAGAAAGAAATTTTATTACCCTTTTAGCTTAATTACTTTGATTTTACGAATGGAAAATATGGTCGAAATTCCATATTTAGGATAGTGCAAATGATAATCGGAAAAATAAAACCTATGATAAGTTTTACTTTGCCTTACTATATATGGAATATTTATTTATTGCTATTTACAACTGTACATTGTAATACATTAACTGTAGTAATTGTAATTAATTGTAGTAAATTTGATCTCAGTTAAAATGGAGTGTTGCAGGCGTGTAGAGAAATTACCCATTGGTAGCACTCTAATGACGTTTTACATTAGCAGGTCTTGTGGCCATCTTCTTTTCAGGCGCCTTGGAGGATTGCCAGGAATGGAAAAGGAAGTAAGGTTAGATCTGGTTCGGGCTAGATCGGTTACATATGGAACATTAAGATCTTTATGTATGATTTTATTTGTATAAAAGGGAATGGCTCGAAGCTTTGTCTACAATAAACGTTTAGAATCCTAAATGATTTTTTCCAAAAGGTTTTTTTTTTTTTTTTTTTATAATATTTATTTACCCTCCTATAATGATGTTATTGAATATCTGGTACATACAATATTTATTTTTGCTATTTACAACAAATCTGATCTAACTTAAATTGGAGTGTTACAGGCGTGTAGAGAAACTACCCATTGGTAACACTCTAATGACGTTTTGCATTAGCTAGTCTCCTGGCCATTTTCTTTTCAGGTGTCTCGGAGGATTGTCAGAGGATGCAATATTAGAAACCTAGGGGGTTTGAGTGGTTAGAGAGTTTATAATGGAAGGAGTGATATTTGGTTCGGGCTAGATCGGTTTCATAGGGAACATTAAGATCTTTATGTATGATTTTATTTGTGACAAAATAAGGAGCATTGAGGATTTTACGAAGGATTTTGGATTTCAATGATTGGATACGAGAGGAATTAGATGGTTTAGTGGAGCCCTAAAGTTCAACTCCGTATGTCTAGATTGGCCTTATAACAGTCATGTAGATCAGTCTTCTGTAATGAATTGGAAGTTTAGACTGTTTGTCCAGTAAGTGGTGTAATAGTCGAAATCTACTACAGTTTCCTATCATTTCAGTCTTGTGTGAGGATTCCAGGTTTGTAGTTTGTTCAGATGTAGTAAAAGTTTATTTATTTGTGCCTACGTTTCAACCTGATTTTCAGGTCTTCATCAGGGTGTTATAGGCAGAAATTCGAAACTAGTTTATCTAAACTAATTTTAAGCCAGAATATCTGCCT
>NW_027116524.1:38972-45692 GCF_000696795.3 Halyomorpha halys | reverse complement strand
TTCTACTGCAAAGCTAAGGTGTGGAATGTTAAACGCATCAGAGCTCCTAGCAGATTTTCTGAACTGCTTGTTTTATAACCTTTTCTTCTATTACTTCTTCTTATTGTTTACTTCTAAGGTTTGATTAAACTAATTTATTTCAACAAGCCTAAATTGCGTGAAAAAGTGGAAGTTGTGTGAATGTTTGGCCTCTAAGTGCCTTGTTGATCTTCTAACTTGTGAGGAAGAGAATCAAGATGATCTAATTGACAACCGTCATTTCATTATTATTATTATTATTATTGTCATTCATTGCCTAAACTCTGTGAAATGTTGTGAGCAGCCCTATTTAAAGCCATGTTAAATGGTAAATGCCTAAGAGCTCCTAGCGGATTTTCTGTACAACTTAACTTGTTTCGTAACCTTTCCTTCCAAAACTACATGTTATTCTTTACTTCCAAGTTTTGATTACAGTAATTTATTTGTATGTTGTAAACCTAAAACAAGTGAAAAGTAGAAGTGCAAAAGTTTGGCTACTGATTGTCTTTTTTAATAAGTCCAAGACACAAAACAAATCAAAACAAAAACTACAAGCTAGTAACCTTACACAACAAACAAAATGGTGACGAGCTGAGCTTGTCTGTTGCGTGACGTCATTCTCCATTTAACAGACCTAGTAACATGTTATATGTTATATCCTTTTAACATGTGTTTGTCCATTCAACACGCTTTAACATGTTAAACTAAAGATCATGAATACCCCTAAAATATAAACCTCTCAATAGCGGACACACGCTAAGCCGCTGTTGAGCACAATGAGAACACCCTTCAGAAGCAATTCCCCACGACCCGACTACCTACCCTTGGCCTATTACCTGAGGCGGTGTATCCTGTAACCGCACGATGCATGCAGTCTCCAATCTCTTCTTACACTTTCATAAATTATTAATCCTGAGTAGAATATTAGTAGTGAGGTGTGGCGCTCCCGACCGCATCCCCATGGGAGATGCCATAATGTACGCAGCATAGATATGGAAGGAACCATAATGGAACCATTACCAGTCCAATTGGAAAGGCCCATTTTCACGTTATAGCAATCGATAGTTGGCCTGCAATCCTGAATCGAATCGCTAATACTCTAAAGTATTCCAGATCGATCTATCATGCCTTCCACTTCTGGTAACTATTCCTCTACTACCTGTATTCCTGTATTACGTAGAGAGTAAGATGGGATGATGATATTGAAATTGATGTGCATGGTGCACACTACATGAGTTTACAACATAAACCCGAAGTTTTCTTTTTGATATAGGTAGCATTGATTATTTGTGTTAGTTGGTGGGCTCATATTGAAGCTATAACTAGCTTTGCAATTTAAAAAAAAAAAAAATAAGATCAAGGAATTACGAAAATTATGAAAAAAATGTAGAGTTCCTCGAAGTCAGAATAAGGGATATAATTTTGTTGTCGTTGTTGTTTGTTGCTTAAAGGCGTAAAACCCTTTGGTCATCAACGCCTATGGCATGATAAAAGTAAAAAAAAAACAAAAAACCAATAAAAAATAGAAAAATAATTTAAAAAAAAATAAAATAAAAAAATAAAAACATAAAAATCGAAGAGGAATTATAATTTATAAAGATGGCGATGTGCCTTTAAAAATTCAAATACTCGTGTTATTTAGGATATAATTTTTTTTCCTGCAAAAAATGCAAAAGTTTAACAAAAAATATGTTTTTCCTGTTGGAATAGGATGTTATATTTAGTTATTTACGATATTTTGTATTATCTTACTGTTTATTATTTCTAATAATGAAAAATGTTTATTTTCTTTCAAATAATTAAAATTAAATTGGAAGAAGATATTTGACCGTATGAAGTAGATTGTAGGAAGATAGCCCGGGCGGCGGTCAATAAAGCTATTAAAATAGTAAAAGAAAACTATTTATTGTTTACCAACGTTTCGCCCCACTTTGCAGGGCTTCGTTGGGTTTAAATGAAAAAAAAAAAAGATACAATCATTATAGAATTAAGAAAACATTAAAATAAAATAAAAAATTCAAAACAATAGTTATGTTTATAAAGTATATACAAAATAATAATAGTATAAGGAAGTATATATTTAGGTGGACTGAAAACAAGTTACTAATAACTATAACCAGGTGTGATAAAAGTTCTAAATACAGATGTAGACTAATAAATTGTAGGAAAATGCTTATTAAAAATAGTTTTAAATATAGTAATGAGGTAGGTATATAAGGTAGAAAAGATAGGTGAAGTAAATATAGCATAGGTGAGCTATAGTAATATATAAAAGGAGATATTAAGAGAAATTATAAAAATAAACATTTTTTTTTTCTAATAACTATTAAAATTTTCAACTTTATATTATATAATACTTTCAGTAAATTTGATCTTAGTTAAAATGGAGTTAACAGGCGTGTAGAGAAACTAACCAATGGTAGCACTCTAATGACATTTTACATTAGATGGTCTCGTGGCCATATTCTTTTAGGCACCTTGGAGGATTGTCAGGAATTGAAGAGGAGGCAAGGTTAGAAACTAGGGGGTTTGGGAGTTTATAATGGAAGGAGTGACATCTGGTTCGGGCTAGATCGGTTACATATGGAACATTAAGGTCTTTATGTATGATTTTATTTGTGATAAAGTAAGGAGCATTGAGGATTTTACGAAGGATTTTGGATTGTAAGGTTTAGTGGAGCCCTAAAGCTCAACTCCATATTTCCAGATTGGCCTTATTACAAAAAATAAACATTAGGACATAGGATATTAAATAAACATAGGATTTTGTTTATTATAGGAAAGGGGTTCATTTTAAATCTGATGGGTGATTACCTCTATGTTTATTCTTTATTTACGAGATAATTACAGTAACATGCCTGGGATCATACTCTTAAATACATAATTTCAATTTTGGTTTTAAAAGCTAGGCTGGCGTACATACACATAGACCATTTTGCGGTTTTTTTGACTCAGTGGAACTCAAAAACTCATAGTACAGGAGCCCAAGAGAAGAAAAAAGGCAGTTATCCCAACCCAATTTTTTATTACTTTAATGAAAACTATGTATAATTAATCGTCAAAATTGACGAGTCTGTCAAGTATAAGTAGGGGGAATAAAAATGGTGGTGTTTGAAAGCGATAAAAAAATTTATTTTTTTCATTCAGAGCTCTATATCTTAAAAAGTAGGAACAACACAAGAAAACCTAAGAGAATGTCATCTAAAGATGAGCAAATTTGCTAAAATATGAGCCCTAAAAGAGTTATTTTCATTAAATAGTTCTCGAGATAAAACTTTTTAAAAAGCAACATTTCATAAAAATTTTGTATGGGACGTACTGAAAAATCGGTAGTTAGTGAATTTATTTTGAAAAACCTATATCTCAAAAACCATTTGACTTATATATGTCTATTAGCACTCAAATTAAAGCTAGTTTATTGAGCTATAAAGTAGTTTATGATGTTTATCTTCGTAGGAGTAATAGTTTTCATATTTGCTCTTGTTTAAATAATGTGCTTTTAGGTTTTCTGTTGTTGGTAGTTTTTAAGATATAGAGCTCCGAATGAAAAATTAGTGTTTTTTAAGGTTTTGAAACATCCGCCGTTTTTATTCCCCCTACCTATACTTGGCAGACTCATTAATTTTGACTAGTAATTATACATAGTTTTCATTAAATTAATCAAAAATTGGGGTGAGATAACTGCCTTTTTTTTCTTCCCTGTTTTTGTACTATCAATGTATTTCCGTCGAACACTGGAATTCGAATTTTTTCACGATCGAATTTTTCTTACTATTTATTTCATATATTGGTAATTGGAAGTAATATATTGTATCGTTGAATAGATTACCTACTATCAATTCTAAAATAGACTTGAATATATTTAAATATATATACAAAAAGTAATATTAATATATTCCCATCCTAGAAGCCAGAAACCGGAATACGGTGCGTGCGTTGGTCCCTTTTATTGGGCAATCAGACGTTCCTAATGAGCTTGCGTCACCGTCCTCAGAACCGCCATGCTCTGTATCTTCCGTCTCCTCCAGAGGAATCCTAGGCTGGAGAACTGGAATAATAGAATATTTTAAGGGAATAATGAACCCTAGGACCTTTCAATCCTCCGCTCCGGGGTCACGAAAATCAAAGATTATACCTTCACGATTTTCCATTAACTCCAAAATTATTCTCTCGGGATCAGGGGTTTCTTCTAGAAGAGGCCGGCTTTGAACCACGACCTCCAGGTTGTCGGGAGGTTCGGTGGTTGGAATTCATTTTCCGGGTTCCCAATGCCAGGGTGTCAGAGAAGAATGGAAAGGTTCCAATGTTGTTTCAAATCAAATTGAAAATTAGAAGAATGATTATTGACCGAGTGTGATATTAAAAGTAAAATGGTCCGTTAAATTAAAAATATGTTTACAGTGAAACGTAAAATTTAATATGAATAACAGTGTTTTTTTTTTTTATAATTATTTAAAACGGAAATAATAATAGATAAATAAGAAATATAAAAAACATTTCACTCTAGAAGATGGGAAAAGGGAATAAGAATAAAGGAAGATAGTGAATAAGGAAACATACATGCAAATGGAAGGTGAGCGGGAACATTTCTTTTTTCGGCCTATTCCAGGGGTTGTCAACTTTTCTTTATTTTTATTTTTTATCTTATAGGAGTGGTCTAAGGGGAAAGAAGGGGTTTAAAATGCATACTATGTTTATACACTGTGTTTTAGTGTCAGGTGGATTCCAGCGAAGTATGGGTGAATAAGAAATATATATGTTACAAACTAGTTTCTATTTCTAAAATCACTTATTAAGTTTTCGAGATATAGGCTCATGAAGAAAATAGATTTACATACCCAGCTTTCCGTACATGCGTTACCTACAAAATTCGATTTTCCGACACTTTCAAGGTAGATTTTTAGTAACTTAAAATGCAATTTGATTTTTTTTATCAACTGCAATGTATAAGTTGTACTATATATTCGTAAATATGAAAAAGTTGTTATGAAGTTTCGGCTAGTAATGTATAGCTGATAATTTGATATCGATATTACAGTTGCGTGTTTTTGTTTTTTTTCGCCAAGGAAAATGTATTATGAAAGAATAATATAATTTGCTTTTTTCTAATCTATCAACACTGAAATACAAATATACGGCTTATCTACCTACGTAAAAAACAATAATTATTTAATTATTGAATTAAAAGAACATGTATAATTAGTAACTTATAACCCATATGAAATATGTCTTATTACCTTAAGTTTTGTCTTCTACATTCGCTTCAAAGTCCATGGTACACACCAGTCATTGCCAAAACAGAAAAAACTTAAGGTACTTAGACATATTTCATATGGGTTATTAGTTATTAATTATTCATGTTCTTTTAATTCAATAATTAAATAATTATTGTTTTTACGTAGGTAGATAAGCCGTACATCTGTATTTCAATATTGATAGATTAGAAAAAAGTAAATTATATTATTATTATAAGTATAGGATTGTGAGAAATCCTATTTAAAGTCATGTTAAATGAATAAGAGCTCCTAGCGGATTTTTTCCGAAACGTTTTTTATAACCTTTCTTTCCAAAATTTCATGTTATTGTTTACTTCTAAGTTTTGATTAAATTAATTTATTACAACATACCTAAATTGAGTGAAAAGTGGAATTTGTGTGAAAGTGTGGCCCTGAGTGCCTGGTTGACCTTATTTCTTATGAGGAAAACAATCAAGATCAGCTAATTTACAACTGTCATTACATTATTATTATTGTCATCCTTTGCTTTATTAGTTATTAAAATTTAGTTATTAAAAAGTTATTAAAATATTGAAAACAATGTTAATACACAATCAAAACACAAAATATAAGCAAGTAAGCTAACACAACAAACAAAATGGTGGCGAGCTCAGCTGGTCTGTGCGTGACGTCATTCTGCATTTACCAGACCTAACAACATACCCTCAACCATGTTATATCGTTTTAACATGGTAAAAGAAGGAAATATTTCTCCATTTAATATGAGTGTTTCCATTTAACATGTTAAACTAAAGATCATGAATATACCTCTTGTGGATGGACCTCAAAACATTTATTTCTGTCAAAACTGGATTCAAAATATTGCAAGAGCGAATTACTTTCTCTTACTATATATTTTATAAATTGCAATTTTAATTCGATTTGTTAAAGTTTATGTGTTAGTTAAGCTTTGACTAATTGCAAAAAAAGTTATATAATTTTTTTTTTTAATTTAAAATATATGCGACTATCTATCTTCATATCAGTTAGTACGTAGTTATAGAATGGGGATGGAAGTTGCTATCTAGGCTAGTGAAGGAGTTACATGGTGAAGTCCCTCAGACTTGTTCCTGTATATCCAGGAAGTCCCGGGATAACAGTTACGTTATTGCCTCTATGTAACGGCTACTTGACAAAAAGTGGTTTTGGTTTTACATCCTTCATCTTTCTTTTTTTTTCACTATTAATTCGCTTCTGTTGTTATTGCTTAGCGTTTCTTCGTAATCTGATATGAATTAAGATGATTTTTTTCCTCTGTATATTTTATATTATCTGTTCATTATTATTTAGGTAGTCTGTTCAGCTGAAAATACTCGATTATATTGTTTTATAGAATATAATTAAAAGTTTTATTATTGTTGGTATTTTAAAAACGCTATTTTTTGAGTAATTGAAAAAAAAACTTTGTACTTTTTTGTTAAGATTA
>NW_027116524.1:35986-38337 GCF_000696795.3 Halyomorpha halys | reverse complement strand
ACAAAACCATATTTATTTATTTTATGCCGACGTTTCGACCTGAGTTTCAGGTCTTCATCAGGGGTTGTGGCGTAGAAGGCAGGATTGTAACTGCTAGAATCCTCCAGTAACGACCCTGCCTTCTACGCCACAACCCCTGATGAAGACTAACTGGTTAACATCTTCACTCAGTTAACATCTTCCCGTCCCCTTTACACGCCACTATCCCTGATGAAGACCTGAAACTCAGGTCGAAACGTGGGCATAAAATAAATAAATATAGTTTTGTTTAATATACGTTGTTCTTTGCTGACCGCACCCCCCCGACAAACTTCTCCAAGTAAAAAGACGTGACTGTTTTCAACCAAATATTTGTATTATTATTTCTTTGATATAAAATACAATTAATCCTCAAAGTATAGTCCATTGTTATCTGTCATCTGCTAGCCAATTGCTAGATCTCACGCTGATACCATTCTTTGGGATAGCTGGCAAAGAACTCTTAAATTTTCCCATGAAGGAAATGAGCCATGGATCGAAACAAGTAGTAATCCGATGGTACGAGGTCTGGACTATATGGTTGAGGTAGGAGCTCGAACCATAAAGGTATTTCAATAAATATTCCCAAATTTCTAACCTCTTAGCTGATTGCTGAGGAGTAAGTTCATGAGGGACCAGTCTATTGCTCTTTTTCACCTTCCCTATGGAGAGTAGATGACGACTAACAGTATCTTTCGACACACCACACTCCCTGGCAAGTTCGCGAGTACTTCTGGACGAATTTGACTCAACAGCTTTCTTGATAACCTCATCAATATCCATTAATGGTCCCCTGGAGCCCTTCTTCCTTTCTAACGTCGTATCTCCACTGCTAATTTTTTTTTTTTTTTTGCGCTGTTCAATGACACCTTCACCTTCATATTTAATAATTTCACTAGTTGCTTCAGTGGCTGTGAAATGTTTTTTTCAGTAATGCCTTAAAATTACGAGAATTTCGTTGGAAATTGTCATGTTTCTTCTTTTAAATAAAATAACTAAACTGAGGCTTTTTTTGAAGAAGTCTAATGGGATTAAACAAGCTTAGAGGATGCTCTAAAGGGATTATTAAGTATCGGTAAGTATAAAATAGGATTTAAATATTTACTGTCCTTTGAAATCTTGAATTTGATTTAGTATGATGTATTTTACTTATTAAATAAATAAATAGACTGTGTTTAATATCAATTAAAGTATTCTTCAACTCCGAATCTTAGCATGACATAAGAAAAATTTGATCTATAAATTCAATTAAAATAATAATTTTATCTCCGGAAACTTACTGATTTCAATTTACATACTGCGGTCGGTAGACGCCAGTCCGGTGCATTGAATGCGTCAATGACCTCTAGCTCTGATTCGTTGAGATAAGGTTATGGTTTTTAGTGTTGTCTTTGTCATAATTTTAGTTTATCTCAGCTATGCACTTTGTAACGTGCATAATGGGGTCAGTAACTGTGGCTGCAATATAGATAACCTTTTTTTCTTTTTAAATGTTTGTATTTATTATGTTTATTTTTGAATAAAAAAACAATAAACAAACCTAGATTTACGATCTCCTACAAGTTGCCCTGATGAAGGCTAGAAATTCTGGCCGAAACGTTGAAACTATGAAATAAGTTCTTTCAACTTTATTTTTATTATCTTCTGTATGATTACGATCGGTTCTGACCTAATGCACGGAAGCATGGCGCTGTTTTGTTCCAAGGTACCTTACAAATAAATTGAAGACAATACTTGGTGATACTCAAACTCTACCGCCAATTCTGGAGAACACCGTGAACAATCCATCATAACCCGACTCAGGTCAGACATACAAGATTAATACACAAGAACCTTCTTGAAAGAAACCCTCCACCGATATGTTATAGTTGTAAATGTACCCTGAAGATGGACTATATCCTGGAACAATTTTCGCGTCTGGATTCATCAAGAACGTCTTTTGGCCTCCGGAGACAACGTCAAACCTTACTGCTAGAAAATTGGAAGAAGTTTTAAGTTCCTAAATAGTACAAGTGCCGGGAAGAAAAAAAGGCAGTTATCTCTATACTTCTCCAAAACCTATAAATCAATTTATTTTAGCAAACTTCATGTAAACTATTACACCTACGAAGATAAACATCATAAACTACTTTATAGCTCATATGTCAATTGGTTTTTGAGGTATAAATTTTTCAAAATAAATTCACTAACTATTGATCTCAGTACGTCATACAACCTTTTTATGTTGTACCCATCCAACATTTTTCTGAAACGTTGCTTTTTAAAAAGCTATATCTCGAAAAATATTTAACGTAAATAACTCTTTTAGGGCTCATATTTTAGCAAATTTGCTC
>NW_027116524.1:29965-35936 GCF_000696795.3 Halyomorpha halys | reverse complement strand
AACGTCGGCATAAAATAAAGAAATATTGTTTTGTTTATTTATGTTGTTCTTTGCTGACCGCACCCCCCGACAAACTTCTTCAAGCATTAATCTACGGTCAACTATCTACATCTCATTATAAACTATCTATAATTTGAGTGCTAATAGACATCTGTACGTCAATTGGTTTTTGAGATATAAATTTTTCAAAATAAATTCACTAACTATTGATCTTTCAGTACGTCATACAACCTTTTTATGTTGTACCCATCCAACATTTTTCTGAAACGTTGCTTTTTAAAAAGCTATATCTCGAAAAATATTTAACATAAATGACTCTTTTAGGGCTCACATTTTAGCAAATTTGTTCATCTTTAAATGACATTCTCTTAGGATTTCTTGTGTTGTTCCTACTTTTTAAGATATAGAGCTCCGAATGAAAAAAAAAATTTTTTTTATCGCTTTGAAACAGCCGCTTTTATTCCTCCTACCTATACTTGACAGACTCATCAATTTTGGCTAGTAATTATACATAGTTTTCAGTGAAGTAGTCAAAAATTGGGGTGAGGTAACTGCCTTTTTTTCTCCTCTTGGGCTCTTGTACTAAAAGGAGAACAATCTGAATCGAGGAATGTAACCACGAAATCCAGAATATGGTGCCTCTAGCCATGGAGCTATATACGGCACCTAAAAATTATTAAAATAAATAAATGTGTTATATTCTGACCGTCTCCCCCCTTCCCAACCATCTTCTCATAGAAAAACAAAACGTTCTATATAAAAAGAAAATGGTCCAGGTACGCAAAAAAAAAAAAAAAAAAACTCAAATAGTAATTAAATTATTGTGAGCCAACAATTCGTGGCTGAGTTGACCCAGGAGAGCACCCGAACCCACAGGGTTGACTCACTGCTACAGTAACAGAATAAATAATTATCTCACTGCAGGATTCGCACCTAGGTCCTTGGAGTTAGTAGTACAATGCCTTACCATTATCAATTATACAATAAATTTGGATACTCGTTAAAGTTCCTTATTATAGCCGTATAGGTCAGTGGACTATGTCGTTACGTAAATGCTGTGCCATTCTTACATAAAGGTCAGTCCGTGCATTCTTCCTAAATACCATGCCCATTAAGGTAAGAGCAATGCAGCCAGGTGACGTGGACTTTAAGCTTTATGGATGGCTGCAATTCACCTGTGCCTTGCATAATATGTATACGTTTATTGCAATTGTAAGTTTTTATGTTCCATTCTATTTATTTATTGAGCCTAGTATGCACTGAGACTGTTTAAATCGTCTCTTTACATCTTTTATTACAAGAGCCCAAGAGGAGAAAAAAATCATTTATTTCACCCTAATTTTTTTTATTAATTTAATGAGAACTATGTATGACTATAAACTACTAATCTAAATATATGAGTCTGCCAAGTATAGGTAGAGGGAATAAAAAATGGTTGTATGTTTCAAAACTTAAAAAAAAATCAATTTTTCATTCCAAGCTCTATATCATCAAAACCAACAACTCAAGAAAACTACATTTAAAGTAGAGTAAATGTGCTTAAAGATAAGCCCTTATAGAGCTATTTATTATTTTTGAAAATAATATATTTCATAAAAAATATACCGAAAAATCAATAGTTAGTGAATTTATTTTGAGAAATCTATATCTTAAAAAACATTGGACGTACATCGTTGTCCATAAGGACTCAAATTAAAACTAGTTTAATGACCTATAAAGTAATTTATGACGCTTATCTACGTAGGAGTTACAGTTTTCGTGATATTCAATAATATAAATTTACAAATGTTGATTTTTAGTTGTTTGGACAAAAAACTATTCATTTTGACAAAACATATCTACAGAACCATAATACATACATGTTTGCCAGCACTCAAAATGAAGGTAATTTAACATATTATAAAGTAGTTTATATCACGTATCTTCGGGGGGGAGGGGAAGGGTGTAGAAGTTTTTTTAGTATTCGCATATGAATAAAAATGTTGCTCGTGATATTCTGTTACAAATTTTTCAAGAAACAATAGCGACTATTTCAAAACGTTAAAAAAAATGAATTTTTCATTTGGAGCTCTATATCTTTAAAACTACCTATAACTCTACATAACTTAAAAGAAAATCATTTTAGTAAATTAAATATAAACCATAATAGAGCTATTTACGTCCAATAGATGTTTTTTAATAAGCAACTTTTCGTAAAAAAAATGCAATGAAAAATAAAAGGAACAGAAAGTAACGAGTTGACGCATAGATGTCTATTAGCACTCTTATTAAAACTAGTTTACTGTCTCATAATGTAGTATATGACGTTTATCTTCCCTTTTCTATTAGTTTTCATGATATTCAACTAAGTAAATTCACAAAATGTTGATTTCTATTTGGTTGGTGCCTATGAAATGTCGGATTTTTTTTTAAATGCAAATTTTTCTATTCCTGTTTTCGTTATGCTTTTTTTTTTTTTGGCATAACCTCGTTTATACTGGTACTGTCTATCGCCAGAATCACATTAAACAAAGGTAATTTTCTCATTTTTGTGTTCTTTTGTGTTATTTGTTTTGAATTTTGTACCGATATCCTTTGTATTTTTTGCATGAGTATAAAATTAGTTATAATGCTGCAAACAGTACAATTGATGCATTATATTTTTGTGTATATACACTTTTTTGTTATATAAATACAATAGATGTTCCTTGTTTCTTTACTTTTTATTGTATTAAGTTGAACTTTTGGTCCGATATTCCAATCCCTAATTGGTGTTATCCACCACCAAGTCTTTAATAATGTTTATTATAAATGAATATGTATATACAACAATAGCTTCTCGTTTTAAATGGATACTCATGGACCTATTAGGCTTATGATATGAACACTCTCTTGCTCTGCCTTGCCAAAAATGTTACATCATTGACAATGATCCACAAATATTCATTCGTTAAAAGTTGGGGATTTACAAATGTACATTGGGCCAGAAGGTGAGTTGGACGACTACCTTTAACGTTTCGTTCTTATAAGAATTTCAGGTTTGACGACCTTCAATTATGGTTAATCAAGGATTGGCAATGATCCGAAACTAAATTACGAAACAGACACGACTTGACTAAAATAATGATGTGGGTGGGGTACTTTTGGAATATTGAGGAATCCAATCTAATTTCTTATATCCTTCGCTCCTATTCAATATAAAACTAGTTTGCAATTTCGAAAGATCCTTGATCAAATTTCAACGAGGCCTAAAGCTAATGTCAAGATCTGTAACGTTATATCACGCTGCGCTACTCAATAAAGTGTAACCTGTGGGAGATAATCTAATTGTCAACAAGAAAATGTTATGTGATTGTGAGGAATGAACAAAGAACTGATTAGAGGATTGATATAACTTATACAGAACTGAACTGAATAGAGGGCTGATATAGCTTAAAAAGGACTGAACTCACTAGAGGATTGATATAAGTTATGCTGGACTGGATTGAATAGAAGAGGACTGTTATAGCTAAAAGAGGACTGAACTGAATCGAGGACTGATGTAATTTATTAAGGCTGAAATTAATAGAGAACTTGTAGAGGACTGAACTGAATAGATGACTGATACAGCTTATTGAGGACTGAACTGAATAGAGGATTGATATGATATATAGAGTCCTGAACTTAATAGGGGGCTGATATAGCTTCAACAGGGCTGCACTAAATAGAGGAATAATATAACTTATAGAGCCCTGGACTTAATAAAAGACTGATATAGCTTCTAGGTCACTTATATAGTTTGTAGAGGACTGATACAGCTTATGGAGGACTGAACTGAATACAGGACTAATATAGCTTAGAGAGAACTTAACTCACTAGAGAATTCACATAACTTATAGAGGACTGGACTGAATAGAGGACTGTTATAGCTAAAAGATGACTGAACTGAATGGAGAACTGACATAACTTATAAAGGACTTAACTTGTAGAGGACTGAACTGAATAGATGATTGATACAGCTTATTGAGGACTGAACTGAATAGAGGACTGATATTATATATAGAGGGATGAACTTAATATAAGATTGGTATAGCTTCTAGGTGACTTATATAGTTTGTAGAGGACTGCTACAACTTATGGAGGACTGATATGAATGATGTTTAGAGTACTGATATAGCTTCTAGAGGATTGCACTGAATAGAGGAATAATATAACTTATAGAGCCCTGGACTTAATAGAAGATCAGTATAGCTTCTAGGTGACTTATATAGTTTGTAGAGGACTGCTACAGCTTATTGAGGACTGATATGAATGATGTTTAGAGTACTGATATAACTTCTAGAGGATTGCACTGAATAGAGGAATAATATACCTTATAGAGCCCTGAATTTAATATAAGACTGATATAGCTTCTAGGTGACTTATATAGTTTGTAGAGGACTGGTATAGATTATAAAGAACTGTTTTAACTTGTAGAGGACTGATACAGCGTATAGAGGCCTTAACTTAATAGAGGACTGATATAGCTTCTAGAGCTCTGATATAACTTACATTATGAATATTTATGTTTACTTATAAAGAACTGTTATAACTTGTAAAGGACTCAACTGAAGGGGGACTGGTACAGCTTATAGAGCCCTGAATTTAATAGAAGACTGATATAGCTTCTAGGTGACTTATATAGTTTGTAAAGGACTGGTATAGATTATAAAGAACTGTTTGAACTTGTAGAGGACTGATACAGCGTATAGAGGCCTTAACTTAATAGAGGACTGATATAGCTTCTAGAGCTCTGATATAACTTACATAACGAATATTTATGTTTACTTATAAAGAACTGTTATAACTTGTAAAGGACTCAACTGAAGGGGGACTGGTACAGTTTATAGAGGCCTTAACTTAATAGAGGACTGATATAGCTTCTAGAGCTCTGATATAACTTACATAACGAATATTTATGTTTACTTATAAAGAACTGTTATAACTTGTAAAGGACTCAACTGAAGGGGGACTGGTACAGTTTATAGAGCCCTGAACTTAATAGAAGACTGATGTAGCTTCTAGGTAACTGATATAGCTTGCAAATGACTGAACTGAATAGAGGACTGATACAGTTCGTAGAGGGCTTAACTTAATCGAAGACAGGTATAGCTTCTAGGTAACTTAAGTAGCTTGTAGAGGACTGGTACAGATTACAAAGAACTGTTGTAACTTGTAGAGGACTGAACTGAATAGAATACTGTTATAACTTGTAGAGGACTGGACTGAAAAGAGGACTGTTATAACTTGTAGAAGAATGAACTGAATAGAGGAGTGTTGTAACTTATAGAGGCTTGAACTTGATAGAAGACTGATATAGCTTCTAGGTATCTGTTATAGCTTGTAGATGACTGAACTGAATAGAGGGCTGGTATAGATTATAAAGAACTGTTGTAACTTGCAGAGGACTGATACAGCTTATAGTGGCCTGAAGACCCGAAATTTCTCTCGAAACTGTTTCTTTCAAAAATTAATCCTAAACCATACTTATAAGGAAAACATTTCATAAAAAAGGCATCTATTCTCGACTAGTTTTCTATCCCCAAAGAGAAACGACCGCAGCTTAACCATTAATGAGCGCAGTTTCACCACGGACCGAAGATATAAGATGTAAAAAAAACTATTGAACGGTTGTCTACCATTAAGGGTCTGTTTGAAGAGGTCGCTTGGGGTTTTTCACACATGGAATGGCATGGACCGCTTCTAATCAATTTGCAACAAGAATAGGCCTCGAAACAAGGGCGCTATAGAAGAGCTATGGAGTGTTATCTTAAACATTGACCCTTCGTGGCAATTTATAGGTTCAACGGCACCCAATTTCATACTACAGAGGGGTCTTACAAAAGGACACTTTTCATCAAAAACTTTAAGGTACATATTCAGTTATAATAATTTCTCAGTGAGAAAATAACCAAATTACTACATTTGTTATTAATGAGAATATGATTGGGGGTGCCATCAGTGAAAAACACAA
>NW_027116524.1:29432-29915 GCF_000696795.3 Halyomorpha halys | reverse complement strand
TCAGTTATAATAATTTCTCAGTGAGAAAATAACCAAATTACTACATTTGTTATTAATGAGAATATGATTGGGGGTGCCATCAGTGAAAAACACAAATAAGTTTATAGTGTCGAAAGACATGTATAATTTAAGTATTATTAGAAGATAAACGCTGTATGAGAAAAAATATGATAAAGTGAAAAGAACAAATAATAAAATACATATAAAAATCTACTTGTAAATATATGTACAAAAATGAAAATTATTTAAAATAAAGTGATGAAAAAATTGAGTAATAAAACGTATATGTAGGTAATTAATTATAAACTCATTTCCCACTTCTTTTATTAATTTATTTTAAATAATTTTCATTTTGTACGTATATTGACTTACTAAATTAAATTAAATAAAATGTATTTTCTAAACCATATAAGTATAGGCCTTAACTTAATAGAGAACTGATGTAGCTGTAGAGGACTGATACAGCTTATAGAGGCCTTAACT
>NW_027116524.1:23134-25285 GCF_000696795.3 Halyomorpha halys | reverse complement strand
TAATTAGACTTTACTACAGTCTGGGCTGCGGAGCTCGGTGGCGCCATGCCATAGTACGATGGTACTAACGGGTTCGAATCCGAATCGGCAGGAAATTGTTTTCTGTTACACTGTAGCCATGAGTCAACCCTGTGGGTTATGTAACCTCATGGCTCGGGTACCCTTAATGGGGTAAAAATCTGACAGTCCAGCGTGATTGTGACCAAGGTTCCTCCTTGCACAACTGTTGGTCTATTAACAGTATTTTTTTAATTCCACAGTCTAATTAATAAAGGAATATTAAAAAGGACATAGCTAGTAAGGTTTCAAAACAGAATAGTAAAAAAATCTTTCCATTAACTCAAAATTGCTTACTATTTTTTCCAGCCATAAATTTTTTTTTTTTCAAACCCTCAATCACTTGTCTTATTATGCCTCAAAAGCAATTTCTCTCAGTCCACTTATAAACAGCTTAGGTTTCGACTACAGCGGCCCAAAATAGTTTTCTATATCCTTCCAAATGGAGCCAACCCTAATTAGTAAATGAGAGGTATAATGATTACTGTTAATACTTCTGCTTGGCGCCTGAAAAGAAAGTCTTTCTCTGGAACTCTAGTTTGGAGTGTTACTTTAAACTGGTTTATCCTTTGAGCTTGTAGAACAGGGCTTCTGTATATTGTGTACCTGTGGGAAGACTTGTAGGCTATCTACCAAATTATCTATAGTTGAAACTAATAGCTAATATTGCCATGGATACGACCCTTATTTATGAATGAACCATTGATGATGTTGAAGCTATCGCTTTTTGTGATTTTCAAAGAAATAATTTAAAGATAAACAACATTATTGTCCTATTTATACTAAATTTCGTGTTCTAAGAGTTCCTGGACGTATGAATAAAAAATATAAATTTTGTAGAAAGATAGTCTGGGTGGCGGTCAATAAGAGTATCAAAATAATATAAGAAAATTATTTATTTATTAATAAATAGTTAGAAACGTTGGTTAGCAATATATCCCGGGGACTGTCTAAATAAAGCAGTGCCACAGTTTAAGAGGAGTAGCAATATGGTCTTTATGGAGATATCTTAAATGTTTAGAACACTTTTATCGTCCTATAACATACTTAAAATATTATAATCATATAAATACTGATTTGATACAATGATTCTCTCATTAATAGTCAAAGAAATATCCTGCCAATATGATGCAGGACCTCTACAAAAACAGTTAACTAACATAAAGATAACAATTAAATAATTTGATTTTAATTAATCACTATAAGATACAAATAAATAAAGTATTGAAATAAAATGAAAAACAATTCCTGCGATAAACTACAAATAAGAATTCCTACACTTATTATTTTGTATTATATATATGATTGACCGTATTATTGAAAATTATTAAAACGATGAGAGGTGCGGTCAAAAGAAAACCAAAAATAATTTTCAACTATTTATTTGCTGACGTTTCACACCACTTTGTACAGGTTCATCAGGGCTAAAAAGATACAGAAACCGCCAAATATTTTGGCATAGTAGAATAATAAGGTACAAAAAAAGTAGGGTTAAAATTATGTAAATATAAGTGAAAAGAAAATTTTATACAAATAAAATAAATAGTATTTATCTAAAATAGACAATGATTAGAATATAAAACAAAATACTCAAATTACAATTATAATTATATGGTTTAAAATTCATTTTTGACCTAATAGTTTGAATATTTTGTTTTATCTTATTATACTATGTCACAATATTTTTAGTTTTTTTTTTTAATCTTTTTAGCCTTGACAAAGCTCTTCAAGAAGGAGCGAAACGTCGGCAAATAAAAGTTGAAGATTATTTTATTTTATTTTTTTTTGGCACTCCTCTGACCATCTTTAAAATTCTATTATTTAAGGGTTAACCTTCGTTGAACAATCTTTAATTTTTAGTAAAATTTATTATTATATTTCTTTATTTTTAATAAAGGTTGTTTTTTGTGAAGTGTACGTGCGAATGTTATGATAGGGAACAGTCGGGAAAGTTCATGAGTCAAGGAAACAGTGCAAGAGTCAAGGAAGTATCTAGGTAATTGGCTAGGAGTAGAAAAAGAAGTACGATTGATTATGTACTATTCTACATGAGTCATTGATTATATAAAACAATATATACACCTTCTCTTCCTC
>NW_027116524.1:19667-22334 GCF_000696795.3 Halyomorpha halys | reverse complement strand
AATAGAAAAACATATATGAGAAAACAAAATTTAACACACTAAAAGACGGGAAATAAAGAAATAAGTTTAGATTAAATATAGATTGAGAATGAATAAATGAAAATAAAATTAATAATAAAGAAGATTTATCTCAATTTATCTTTTTATGACTTATTATCCTACTATGTCAAAATATTTTTAGTTGTTTTTGTGTCTTTTTAGCCATGATGGAGTTGTACAACTATTTGTTTGCTCATGTTTCGCCCCACTTTGTAGAGCTTCTTCAAGGATTTTGTTTTCTCATATCTGCTTTTCTATATTTACGTGTTGTTACGTCTCACGTTGATTTTTAACCTAATATTTTGTGTAATTTTTTTTTTTATATTCTTATCATTGTCTACTTTGTATCAATCCTATTGTTATTTCTTCTCTTCGTTGATCCTCGACCATCGACCCAGCCACTTAAATTGGGTACCTTTAATTTGGTAAAAATACGACAGTCCAGCGTGATTCTAACCAAAGCACCTCCTTGCACAACCGTTCGTCTAGTAACAATACCTCTTTACAAAGTGCCGAACATCTGAAGGGTCATGGGTTGTAACGGTATAGATTTTAATTTTAATTATCTTACTGTGTCAAAATATTTTTATTTGTTTTTTGTATCTTTTTAGCTCTGATGAATCTGTACAAAGTGGGGCGAAACCTCGGCAATAGATGTTAACTATTTTTTAATGAGGAGATAGTTGACCGTAGATTAATGATTGGAGACGTTTGTTAGGGGGTGCGGTCAGTAAAGAACAACATAAATAAACAAAACCATATTTATTTATTTTATGGCGACGTTTCGACCTGTGTTTTAGTTCATCAGAACAATTGTCTGTGATATTGTTCAATTTTTAGATTCAATTTATTTATTTTCAGTTTTTTAGAATCTACTGATCTTATATTATACATATCTTCTTACCTACATGGTATTATATTTCATCTTTCACTGTTTTTAATCTACTACCATCTAATTCCACGATTATCAATCAATTTAATTTTTTTTACCATTCAATTATGAGTTTTTAATTTTTTATCATTTATGATTCAATTCAATATTTTGTATAATTCCTAATTTGTTTGTATACTATTCCTTTTCAATTTTATGTTTCTCTAAATGTTGTTGTTATCTCTTTTGTTCTATAGCCCTGATGAAGACCTGAGACTCAGGTCGAAACGTCGCCATAAAATAAATAAATATGGTTTTGTTTATTTATGTTGTTCTTTGCTGACTGTACTTCCTGACAAACTTCTCCAATAATTAATAACTATTTTTGGTTATGTTTGTGTTGATTTAGCCTTCTTTGAGACACTGTTCTGAAGTACCAAAATAAAGGAGAACTGTGAGAAATCCTATTTATCATGTCTTCCTTGTTGTCTAATTACGTCCATGAGGTTAGTTAAAATTTACAACATTGGTTAAAATGATCGGTCTGATACTAGATACGTATTAACTTCTTCAACTGACTCTAGTCTATAGTTTCACTAAATGTGAAACTGCACATATAAATCCAAACTTAATGGCTGTATTTTTTTTTTGTGTATAGTTCGTGAGTTTGGTATAAAAGCTGAAAATCTAGCCCGCAAGCTAAGCCGTAAACTGTGCCTTAACACTTAGAGATCTGTTGCCTAATCTCTCTGATAGCACTTTCACTTCGCCAAGCTCTCGCAAACTCTTGACCCAGCTAGCATGGGGTGGTTGGGTAGGTTTGCAGCCTGCGGTTTATACTTGTTTGAGGCATTAATATTTACTAAGAAGTATTTCCTTAGTTAGTTATTTAATTCATTCATTTTTTTATATTATTATAATCATAAAATTAAAAATATACCCATGAAATAATTTTAATATTTGTGTATTTAGGTTTTATGGAATTTAATTATTCATATATTCATTGTTTTGTTTGTTTTTTTTAGGTGAGTTAGATGAGGCCTTTAAACTGGATCTGGTATTAGGATTATACATGTGAGTTTTATATTATTTTTTATTGATAGTTATTTTATAATAATTTGTATTATTTTTGCCCAAATAAAATAATAGATGAACAATATATACAATATAAACATTATTTATTAAATAGGCCTTGAAAAAACTGAAACATAATTGTATCCACGAGTAGACTTGTTCGTTCGATTCTGTTGAACCAAACCTCTACGATCATCAGAATTCGTTGAATGGGTTCTCTTAAAGCGATTTATTTATTGTATAAATACAGCGAAAGGTTAATAACTGATGAAGAATTTTATTAAATTTTTAATTAATAAAAATAAAATACTTAAAATATTCAGCTACTGGTTTCAATGCTCGTTTATTTTCTTCATAAAAGTAAAATAAAAAACTCTTAAATGTCAATTAGGTTGTTGTTCGTAATCAACCCCCCAAAAAGGTTATAAAGGATGTAACAAAAATTTGTTTGGGGGGGGGGAGACAGAAGCAGGAGCAAAATTTCAAAGTTTCCAATTATATTAAAACATTTTAATTAATCTACACTATAGTTTGAAATATTTTTTTCATTGTTATTTATGTGAAATACACCTTTTAAAATGACGCTACGGTAATAGATTACTGTCATGTCCTCTTTTGTTTAAAATATTTTTCATTTTAATGATTAGTAATATGTGAATGATTCAATTAATTTTCTGTTTATC
>NW_027116524.1:17636-19032 GCF_000696795.3 Halyomorpha halys | reverse complement strand
ACCAACTTGTTTTAAACCTTTCCTTCCAAAACTTCATGTTATTGTTTACTTTTAAGTTTTGATTAAAGTACTTTATAACATCATGCCTAATATAAGTGAAAAGTATAAGAGTAAACGTTTGGGTACTGATTATATTTTTTAAAAAATCCAAAACACAAGACAAAATAAAAAAAACTAGGAGTAAGTAACCTAACACGACAACAAATAAAACGGTGACAAGTTCAGCTGGTCTGTTTCGTGACGTCATTCTCCATTTACCAGACCTAGTAACAGACTCTCAGCCATGCTACATGTTATATCGTTTTAACATGATAAATGGAGGAAAATTTTTC
This sequence comes from Halyomorpha halys, assembly GCF_000696795.3. Taxonomy (NCBI): domain Eukaryota; kingdom Metazoa; phylum Arthropoda; class Insecta; order Hemiptera; family Pentatomidae; genus Halyomorpha; species Halyomorpha halys. Next base: position 18,700 of record NW_027116524.1, on the reverse strand, counting down.
CATTTAACACGCTTTAAAATGTTAAACTAAAGATCATGAATTCCTCTATTATATAATTCCCTCTGTAATAATTTTTTTTTATTTTTTTTTTTGTGCTGACCGCACCCTGTGACCATCTTCTCCAATTATTAATCAACGGTCAACTGTCGATACTTTGAAGCATAGGGACGCATTATGTAAGGTGATAAGGGATGCGCTCATTGCACCAGATTTTTAAAATTAAAATAAATTACATGATGGGCTCTTAGAGAGTAATAAAGAAGGAAATAAAAACAGATATAGATTTTTTTTTCTCAATAAAAACCGAAGACGACTTTTTATTTTTTCTTATTGAACTATAAAAGATGTTGTAATCTCGCCTGAAATGGAAGACGCCACGCTGAGAACGAGTTAGTATCTGAAAATATTGCTAATGAGCGACTACTGAATTTGAATTTAAACGGCGGGGTTTTAAGGTCGGTAACGGTCCGGGGTCCGGGAGAGGCAGCGCTATCTGTTCCTCCTACATAGTGGGCCTCAGTGTGTGTATTCGTATATACACGTCTATAAAGGTATATACATATGTGCAAATAATATATACATTATCAAGAACCTCAATATAGACCGATAAATTGACACTGACAAAGCAATCGTAATTATTACTTACTATTTTCAGTAATTGAGCTATGGGGCTCCACTAAACCATCGAATTCCTCCCGAATCCAATCCTTAATGCTCCTTACTTTGTCACAAATCATATCATCCATCAGGACCTCAATGTCCCATATGTTGCCAATTTGGCCAGAACCAGATACCAATCCTTCCATGATAAACTTCCAAACCACCCAAACCAACTAGTTTCTAACCTGGCTTCTTCTTCATTACCTAATAATCCTCCTAGGCGTCTGAAAAGAAGATGTTCGATCCTCGAGATCTTCTCCTTTATAAATGTTTTTGGAGTTCTATTAATGTATAGATTCTCCACATGTTTGTATCATGTCATAATATCATTTACAGCAAATTTACTTGATGTGTATTTATGTATACAGTTGTAAATAACAATAAATAAATTATTAAAAAAAAAA
>NW_027116524.1:14477-15299 GCF_000696795.3 Halyomorpha halys | reverse complement strand
TATTACGGTTGGACGCGTTATCGCAAGCTGTCCGGACGCCCATTTGTTCAATATAATCAGTCAATCACTAATACGCAGGACATACAAGACGAAAACATTAACCAGACCAGACGTAGATAAGGATTCCAAGGTTCCTGAACTGGGAAGCAGGCCGCGCTGCGATAGCGGCGATACTGAACAGGAATTCAAACAAAGATTTAAAAAGTGACAAACAACAACCGATATCTTATTGACATTGTACATGTGAATGTTTATCTACATTAGCTATGCCAAAACATGTCCTTCAACATAGTAATACAGCCCAACAGAAGAAAAAAACAGTTATTTCACACCAATTTTTGATCATTATAATATAAAATGTGTATAATTACTAGTAAAAATTAATTAAAATTAAAATAAAGTGTGCCAAGTATGCCAAGTTTCCTACCGCAACGTGAAGATGTCAGCACTCGTAAATAAAAGCAAGCGAATTTTGTTGTCATCTATTGACAATTACCACCAAATTTTCGGCCATCTTGAACGCGCAATGTTTTTATAACACTTTTTTGAGTGATTTGATGTGAGGTTTTGTGTGAAATGGACAAAATCGAGTCTCGAGTTGTCATTAAATATTTGTTTTGATAGGCAATAGGCCTGCGCAAATCAAAGTTGAGTTGGATTCTGTGTATGGGGACTCTGGACTAGGGATGTGACATCTATAAAAAAACATCGATGTTTTTCACACATCGATGTCTTTTTTAACCATTTCTGTAACATAAAGACTGTTCTAAAGGCTACGCATGCTCCGGCCAGTCAGAAGTGCTTTTTCAATCAACCAATAGG
>NW_027116524.1:7704-11889 GCF_000696795.3 Halyomorpha halys | reverse complement strand
CCTGTGCTACTCATAAGGATCCATGTCCGAATCCGGGTTTGAAAGATAATTATTTTATGTTTCACAGTAGCCCAGAGTAAGCCCTCCGGGGTCCACCTAGCCCCATGAAGTGTGTCTACTTAATTGGGTAAAAACCTGCCGGTCGAACATCATTCAGATCAAATCAACTACTTGCACAATCGTCGGTCTAGTATCCTCACCCTTCATAGGTTGTAGCGGTGTAAATTGAATTTAACAAAAATCAAAATGGAAAGCTTCAAAATTCGTGTTATCATGTTAAAATGAGTAAAAATTTGACTACACGTAAATATTTCAGATTTTCTAACTTGAGATACCTTCTCACGAGGTAACTTTGAGCACTAAAAGCATTCAAGGTAAGCTTATGGCTCAAAACACTCATTTGGAAGACTTGTCCGCAAAATTTAACAATCTCGGTTTACTAAAAAGGATTTGAAATTGATTTCTAAGCAACATGGTCTTAAACTTGATGAATATTTCGAAACTAGAACTTTAAGCATTACTTCTATCCACAGGTTTATAAAAAATTAAACAAAATATTTCTTATATTTATTTGAAAGGTGTGAGTGGGTAGCTTATTGGTAAGGCGATGGACTACTAATACCAAGGACCCGGGTTAGGCTCTGGCAGACAATTATCTCTTACCTTTTAGCCGTTGAGTCAGCCCTGTGGGCTCGGGAGCCCTCCAGAGGCCACTCAGCCTCATAAAGTAGATACTCTTAATTGGGTGAACATCTTACGAGGGGTATTCATGATCTTTAGTTTAACATGTTAAAGCGAGTTAAATGGAAAAACTTATGTTAAATGGAGAAATATTTTCTTCTTTTACCATGTTAAAACGATATAACATATAACATGGTTGAGAGTCTGTTACTAGGTCTGTTAAATGGAGAAATATTTTCTTCTTTTACCATGTTAAAACGATATAACATATAACATGGTTGAGAGTCTGTTAAATGGGGGAATGACGTCACGCAACAGACCAGCAGAGTTCGTTACCGTCTTAGTGGTTATTGTGTCAGGTTACTTTTTGTAGCCGTAGTTTGTGTACTTGTACTATTCGTAGTATGTGTTTTGATTGTGTTAGTGTGTTGTTTTGAATGTTTTTAAAACTAATAAAGAAATGGCTGATAATAATAATAATTTAATGATAGTTGTCAATTAGTTCATCTTGATTCTCTTCCTTATAAGATAGGGGATCAACAAGACACACAGTGGCCAAACTTTCACACAACTTCTACATTTCACTTACTTTAGGCATGTTATAATGAATTACTTTAATCAAAACTTAGAATTAAACCATAACATGAAGTTTTGGAAGGAAAGGTTGTAAAACAAGTTGCTAAAAAACTCCGCTAGGAGCTCTTATGCATTTAATATAACTTAAAATAGGGCTGCTAGCAATCATATGTTTATAACATTTAACGTGGTAAAACATTTTACATTTAACAAAACATCATGAATACCCCTACGGTCAAGCATGATTCTGACCATATCACAATTCTCCTTGCACAACCGTTGGTGTACTTCCTTACAAAGTACTGTACTCCTGACCATTCATGGGTTGTGAGGGTACAGATTTATTGTAATTTTTTTTTTTCAATTTATTTGAAAATATTGAATGAACAGGCCTATTTTTGCCAATTTAAAGATTTTGTATTGTATTGTTTAATGTACGTTAAAGACAGTTTAAGTATGGTTAGAATTATTTATTATTTTAAACTTACTTATTATTATTTACTTTGTTTTTCTATCTTTTTTTTTTTTTAATATTTCTTCTCCCCCTATTATGTATACTTCCATTTATTGTTCACCTAATTTAAATACTGTTTTATCACGTTTACTTTATAAATTATTTTCGTTATTGTGGCAAAACTGCCGTCCCCACTCCTCCCAATACCAACGGTCACTTTTGTTTTGACTGCCGTCAAAATAGGTATGCATTCTGTCTCATCATTTGATTTGTATTCTTTTTTCTTTTTACATCTCTTTATTTGTATTTTCTTTAATATTTCTTTTCTTATCTATCTGTTACTATTACCCTTCACATTTACTATTTACTACCTTTAATTTTTCTTATTATATCTTACTTTTTTACATTTTATACCCCTGTTATTTTACACTTATGTTGTTGTTGTTTTTTTTTCTCTTCTTTTTTTTTCCTTTTGTAACTATGTGTGTGTATCTTTTTTAGCCCTGACGAAGCCCTGCAACGTGGGGCGAAACGTTGGCTCAATAAAATAGTATAATTCTACTATTTGAGTTTTTTTGACCACACCCGGACCATATTCCTTTCATATTTATTATTTTCTATTTTTGTGTGTTAATTAGACTTTGAACTGTTTAAATCAACATCATTTAAAGCGTATATGTTTTTTCTGTTTTTGTCCTCTATTCTTCGATTTCCTTATCAGCGTGAGATGACCTGAAAGCCAGTTAGTTTGCGTAACCTTAACTATTCACCCGTGCTAGCAGATTAGATTATAAACTCATGAAACTGTGTTTTTGTTTTGTTTTTTTAAATGGTATCCTTGCATAGATATAATTTTATAATATACATTAAATTATATATTTTTTCTTTTACATTGATTTTTATTTTTATTTTAAATAAAATTATCAAGTACCGAGGTGGTTGATACGTGTTAAAAAATGAGTTGAAAATATCTTTAGAGTAAAAGAGTGAATTTCTTCTTATTTTACTGTTACGAATTATAAAGATTTTTTTTTTTTTATTAAAAATTAAATATGTACTGCTAGCACACCCAAGAAGGGTTAGGGGTGCAGTACTTTGTAAGTAAGTGTTACTAGATCAACGATTCTGCAATTAGGTAATTTGAAATAAATAGGAATCAAGCTCGACTGCCAGATTTTTACCCAATTAAGCATAATGATTTTTTTTTCAGACAACATTTTGGTAAATTATTTTGTCAAACAAGGCTTCAAGAACTTATTACACGTACAGATTTCTGCTTGCAGTCAAATTAAACCTATTTTAAAGTACTGTTGACATTAATCTTTCTAGGAATATTAGTTTTTATGATGTTTGCATATGATATTTTGTTCGAATAGCTAGAAATAAATTTATTTCTGCAAATATCATGAAACTTACTATTTCTAGGAAGATAAATATCTTAAACTACTTTATGGCACATTAAACTAGCTATAGATTGTAGGAAGACAGTCCGAGTGGTGGTTAATAAAGGTATTAAAGAAAACTATTTATTTAACCAACGTTTCGCCCCACTTTGCAGGGTTTCGTTAGGGCTGTCAGATTGAAACAAACACAACATATTTTGATACCTTTATAGAGCGCCACCCGATCTCATCTTCCTACAATTTACTGTATACGGCCAACTATCTTCTTCTAATATACACTAGCTTTAATTTTGAGTTCTAATAATCTGAAAATGGAATTGTTTCCGAGATATTGATTTCCCAAATAAATTCACTAAATGATTTTCAGTGTATTTTTTTATAAAATGTTGCTTTTCTTAGGAACTAATAAACTTGAATATCTTTATTAGGGCTCACATTTTATAAAATTCATTCTACTTTAAATGACGTTCTTTTATGTTTTCTAGCGTTGTTGGTAGTTTTAAAGATATGGAACATCGAAGGTAAATTTTTTTTTTTTTTAAACCGACGCTATTTTTTATTAAAGTAATAAAAAATTGGGGGGAAATAACTGAATTATTTCTCCTCTTGGGCTCTTGTACTATAATGTGATTATCCTCTTTAACTATTAGGTTCTCTTACCCCTGTAGAACAGATTCGTTATCTTGGACTACACCTTGACAAACGACTAACCTGGAATCTTCGCACAAGACAGAAAAGACAGGAAACTGTACGAAGATTCCGACTATTACAGCACTTACTAGACAAACGGTCTAAACTTCCAACACATTACAAAAGACTGATCTACATGACTATAATAAGGCCAATGTGGACTTACGAAGTTGAGCTTTGGGGCTCCACTAAACCTTCGAATTCCTCTCGTATCCAATCCTTACAATGCAAAATCCTTCGTAAAATCCCTAATGCTCCTTATTTTATTACTAATAAAACCATCCATAAAGACCTAAATGTTCCTAATGTAACCGATCTAGCCCGAACCCGATATCATTCCTTCTATTATAAACTCCATAACTTCCCAAACCCACTAGTTTC
>NW_027116524.1:7274-7654 GCF_000696795.3 Halyomorpha halys | reverse complement strand
ACCCGATATCATTCCTTCTATTATAAACTCCATAACTTCCCAAACCCACTAGTTTCTAACCTTGCTTCCTCTTCCATCCCTGGCAATCCTCCGAGGGGCCTGAAAAGAAGATAGCTTCGTGACCTTATATTGTAAAATGTTTTTAGAGTTCTACTACTGGGTAGTTTCTCTACATGCTATATCATATCATTATGATCAAATTTACTTGTTGTATTTTTTTTACAGTTGTAAATATCAATAAATAAAAATAAAAATAAAATAAAAAAACTTTTAGGTTGACTCCTCGGACGCTTACCGGTCAGTTTTTGATTTATTACCCTTTAGATAATTCATTCCTTATCTTTCTGACAACTACTAGGTTCACGCAATTTGCCGTTCTG
>NW_027116524.1:5915-6302 GCF_000696795.3 Halyomorpha halys | reverse complement strand
CAAGCATCAACACTTTTAATGTATGTACACGTCAGCCACCTGTCGCAAATCCAAAATACCTAACGTCGGTTCCATATGCTTGTGTATTCCATAAAAGAGGACGATTTATACTTTTTTATTCTATAAAGGAAAAATAAAAGTTAAAAATCAGAGTCAGTCAAATAAAACTCAAATAGTAAATTGGTTTACTATTTTTATATGAGCCAACTTTTCGCCCCACGTTCCAGGGCTTCGTCAGGACTGTCTTGACGGAAGTCATAGTCAGAGTTAGTCAAATAAAACTCTTTTTTTTAATTTATTTAATGTAATTTACAACTGTACAAAATAATACAATAGGTACATATGTTGTATGTTTCATATACACTTGAAAATCTTGGGAAGGAACCA
>NW_027116524.1:5409-5658 GCF_000696795.3 Halyomorpha halys | reverse complement strand
CATATTAGAGTCTTTCCATGTCATCGTGGTTCCTTCCTAAGACCGTAACGACGTCCATATACATTAGTACTTTATGTTTCATCCCGACATACATCCCACCATTGTAGATATTATATATTATAGTTATATACATTTTTTTTTTAAATAATTTATTTATTGTTATTTATAGCTGTATACAAATATATACAACAAGTAAATTTGCTGTAGGTGACATAGTGACATGATACAAACATGTGGAGAATCTACCCA
>NW_027116524.1:3579-4303 GCF_000696795.3 Halyomorpha halys | reverse complement strand
TGGTCCGAGTGGCCGAAACGTTAAGAAAATAAATATTGAGAACTAAATATGTTTGGAAGTACAACAATATTTAAATTTTTATGGTATGTTTATGTATAACTATAATAAAATTGTTATGATATATTTAAGCATTTGGTTTCAATCTAAATAATATTATTTATTTTGAGGTGTAGATAGTTGACCGTAGATTAATGATTAGAGAAGTTTGTCGGAGGGTACGGTCAGCAAAGAACAACATAAATAAACAAAACCATATTTATTCATTTTATGCCGACGTTTCGGCCTGAACGTTTTTTTTTGTTGTTTTTTTTTCAGTTTTTTAGACACTACTTGCATATCTTATATTATACATATCTTCTTTCCTACTTGATATTATATTTCATCTGTCACTGTTTTCAATCTACTACCATACCATTCCACGATTATCAATCAATTAAAATTTCGTACTATTCAATTATCAGTTATCAATTTTTTATCATTTATGATTTAATTCAATATTTTGTATAATTCTAAATTTGGTTGTATACTATTCCTTTTCAATTGTATGTTTCTCTAAATGTTGTTGTTATCTCTTTTGTTCTATAGTCCTGATTAAGACCTGAAACTCGGGTCGAAACGTCGGCATAAAATAAATAAATATGGTTTTATTTATTTATGTTGTTCTTTGCTGACCGTACCCTCCGACAAACTTCTCCAATTATTATTTATTTTATCTTTTCCCTAT
>NW_027116524.1:3177-3529 GCF_000696795.3 Halyomorpha halys | reverse complement strand
AGCCATGTTAAATGTTATTTCGTTTTACCACGGTAAAAGAAGGCAATTTTTTTCGATTTAACATGAGTTTTTCCATTTAACACACGCTTTAACATCTTAAACCAAAGATCATGAAAACCCCTAATGTATAAACCGCCTTCAGTGGCCCCGGTATCTATAATCTTAAAATTTTTTTGGGCAAGACAAGATTAAATGTATATATGTGTATATATAATTTTTCTGTTAAGTAAATTGTATATATTTGTAATTGTCTTAAAATAAATAAATTAGGAGATAAGAAAAAAAAAAGGTAGGTTCATTCTCAAGGGGGGAGGGTTCATAGGGGGTGTCATAGGTTTATTCATTTAGTGGC
>NW_027116524.1:2253-3127 GCF_000696795.3 Halyomorpha halys | reverse complement strand
TAAATAAATATGGTTTTATTTATTTATGTTGTTCTTTGCTGACCGTACCCTCCGACAAACTTCTCCAATTATTATTTATTTTATCTTTTCCCTATGTGGGTTGTATCATCTCATTCATTGGTTTATTCCATGTAGCCGAAAATATAGTGACTATATTCTATATGAGTATTCATGGTCTTTAGTTTAACATGTTTAAGAGTTTTTATGAAGTAAGCATATGTTAAATGGAGTAATATTTCCTTCTTTTACCATGTTAAAACAATACAACATATAACATGGTCGAGAGTCTGTTACTAGATCTGTTGAATGGAGTTTGTTGTGATTACTTGCTCGTAGTTTGTGATTGTATTGTTTTGAATGTTTTATAACTAATAAACCAATGGATGACGTTAATAATAATTCAATAACCGTTGTCAATTAGCTCATCTTGATTATCTACAACACGAGTTAGAAGATCAACAAGACACTCAGTGGTCAAACATTCACACAACTTCCATTTTTGACTCAATTTAGGCTTGTTGTAATAAATTATTTTATTCAGAACTTAGAAGTAAATAATAACATGAAGTTTTGGAAGGAAAGGCTATAAAACAAGTTGCTCAAAAAATCCGCTAGGAGCTCTTATGCATTTAACATTTAACACGACTTTAAATAGGGCTACTCACAATTCTATACACGCCCGAACCTTTGTTACTGCGATTATTTATTAAGTTATATATATCTGGTTTACTAAGATACTATACTATATAATACAATATAAATAGTATTATAATCCAACGAATATAACTATAGTATCTATCTAGCTTAAAATATTTCTTAATTTTAGTGGAATCGAGTTAGTTTACAGTCGGATGAGGGCAAATCGTAGTTGCGT
>NW_027116524.1:0-355 GCF_000696795.3 Halyomorpha halys | reverse complement strand
TTTGTTAATAATTTTCCAAATTGGATGATTTTTTTTTTGCGTTTTGATGGGATTTATTTATTCCTCCATTCAAAGAACAGCTTCAATCTCAGTATGAAATTAATTTCATTTAGTATTTTTTTTTCTTCTAAATAAATCTAGAATTTCAATAGCTTAGTTACCGAAATCTGAAAATTTTATGTCTAGATTTTTTTTTTCGCTTTTTATTATCTTGATAACGAAAAAACATTCCAGTATTAAATTAAATATTTACTTTAAATAAATTTATTATCAATTTTTAGAGTTTGCTCATTGCATTCTTCTTTTAGTCGTATTATAACGGCTGAAATTATGGACCAATTATTTCTCGATTGCT
>NW_027116523.1:0-1186 GCF_000696795.3 Halyomorpha halys | reverse complement strand
GATTTTACGTAGGATTTTGGATTGTAACGATTGGATGCGGGAAGAATTTGATGGTTTGGGAGAGCCCCAGAGCTCAATTCCATATGTCCAAATTAGTCTGATTATCGTAGTGTATACTAATTTTTTGTAGCGAATGGGAAGTTTAGAGCGTTTGTCAAGTGTTGTAGCAATCGGAATCTACGAGCAGTTTCTTGTCGTTTCAGTAAGTCTCTTGTCAAGATGGAGTCCTAAATTGATTTTTAAATTTCAATTTTAATGGAGAGGCATCATTGGCCTTAACCTTCATTCCTTCATGACTTTTTTTTTTTTTTATTATTATTTTTTTCTCTCTCTCTCTCTCTGCATCTCATTCGCTGGTTGTAAAAATACTTTTACATTTGTGAATAAACTAAATAATTAAAAAAAAATATAAAGGATGAAAACTGTCACTTCACTTGTTGCTGACTACACTTTCCATCTCACAAATATAGAACTCTCACAGTCTACCCTATATTTTCCCCAACGCTGGGACTTCAGCTTCAGTGCCACATCTCTGCTACCTGCATCTCTTCTGAGGATCCTTCTTTGGTCACCAACAACAATCCCTTTGTCTGCTCCTCAGATCCTTTGTTTCCGTACTCTCACTTCCACAGCATTCTTCGCACACTTAAAATATCTTATATTATGTTATCCACTACAATATTGAAGATAAATCTATGCTGAAAGTCCATTGGAACTGTTGAAGTAGTAGAAATTTGGGAGGGGCTTGTCGAATATTGACCAACTTAACTTTTATTTTTTCCTTCTGAGGCAGTTTTCAATATTTTACAATGAGCATGGATGTGCCAAAATTTTAAATATACAGCTAAATTAGAAATATTGCTATATAGGAATATATAAATAGTAGTTTTCATGATATTTGCTAAAATAAATTGGTTTATTTATATAATAGAGCCCTATTTACGTCCAATAATTCTCGAGATACAGCCTTTTAAAAAGCAACATTTCATAAAAATGTACCGAAATATCAGTAGTTTGTTAACTTATTTTGAGAAATCTATATCTCAAAAACTATGTGACGTACAGATGTCTATTAGTATTCCTACTATTAGTGACCTTTACCTTCGTAGGAATAGTAGTTTTCATGATATTTGCTAAAATAAATTGATTTATAGTTGTTCGGACAGTAAGTTTGATTTATGAAAAA
>NW_027116522.1:2290-3575 GCF_000696795.3 Halyomorpha halys | reverse complement strand
TTATTTATAATAAAATAATAATATAATAAATATCAATATAATTTTATCCATTCATGTTTTTAGTTTTTATTGCGAAGAATTATTTAAATTTTTGCATCCTTGATTCCAATCATACAATACCAGATCACCAATATGGATTCAGAACCGCTCATTCCACTATCCAGCAATGTCTTCGTGTGGTGGACGTTGTCTCGTCTTCTTTGGAGCAAGGAATGTAATGCGTGGGAGTCTTTTTCGATGTAGAACAGGCTCGAGTCAGGCACCTGGGACTGCTTTATAAACTCCGTAAATTCCTACCTCCTACATACTTTCTCATTATACGTTGCTTTCTCACTGACAGATTATTAAAAGTAAACCACAAAGGTTCCTATTCATCCCTCTTCTTTCAGTCCGCTAGTGTTCCTCAGGGTAATATCCTCGGTCCCATCCTCTACACAATCTATACAGCAGACATCCCAACTAATTCTAATACTATCCTCACCACGTATCCCGATGACACATGTGTGCTCGCTTTTAATAATAACCCTTTATTTGTATCCCAAACTATTCAATCCCATATCACAGCCCTCGAAGAATGGTGTCGTAATTGAAGGATTAAAATAAATTCCAACAAATCCCATCAAATTACTTTTACCCTACGTCGTAAACCTATTGACTCCCCTACAGTATACTTCAATAATGTTGCCCTTACTCCTGTTGAACAGATCCGCTACCTTGGACTACATCTGGACAAACGACTAACCTGGAATCCTCACACAAGACTGAAAAGACAGGAACTGCACGTCGATTTCGACTATTTAGCACTTACTAGAAAAACGGTCCAAACTTCCCATTCATTACAAAAGACTAATTTACATAAAAATCATATGGCCTATCTGGACATACGACATTGAGCTGTGGGGCATCACTAAACCTTCGAATCCCTCTTGTATCCAATCCTTACAACCCAAAATCCTTCGTAAAATCTTAAATACTCCATACTTTGTGACAAATAAAATCATCCACAATGACCTTAATGTTCCATTTGTAACCGATCTAGCCCGAACCAGATATCAATCCTTTCATTAAAAACTCCCTAACCACTCAAACCCATTAGTTATAATCTTGCTCCCTCTTTTATTCCGGACAATCGTCTGAAAAGAAGATGGCCTCGAGACCTTATATTGTAAAAATGTTTTTAGGGTGCTACCATTGGGTAGTTTCTCTACATGCTTGTACCATACCATTATGATTTCCTCAAATTTACTTGATGTATTTATGTAGAGTTGTAAATGTCAATAAAAAA
>NW_027116522.1:0-275 GCF_000696795.3 Halyomorpha halys | reverse complement strand
ATGCTGTATTATACACACCTCATTGTGAAGTGATAAAATTAATGTTTAATTTAATCAATTCCCTCAAGGTAGTAAGTATCTTTGGTCCCATCCTCTACACCGTCAACCAATCCTAACACTATTCTCACCACGTATGCCGATGACACATGTGTGCTCGCAGTTAATAATAACCCATTGTATAAAGAATGGTGTCGTAATTGGAGGATTAAGATAAATTCCAACAAATCCCATCAAATCACCTTTACCCTTCGTCGTAAACCTACCGACTGCCCTAC
>NW_027116521.1:0-4868 GCF_000696795.3 Halyomorpha halys | reverse complement strand
TCTATTTTTTTTCTATTTTTTATTTATTTATTTATTTTATTATTATTTTTTTTTTTACTTTTATCATCCCATAGGCGTTGATGACCAGAGGGTTTTACGCCTTTAAGCAAAAATCAACAACAACAACCTAATAGAACATTATTTCAATAAAAGTAAATTTTCTAAAATGTGAGCCCTAATAGAGTTATTTACGTTAAATAGTACTCGAAATATAGCTTCTTAAAAAGCAACATTTCATAAGAAATGCACTAAAAATCAGTAGTTAGTGGATTTATTTTGAGAAAACTTTATATTAAATACCATTCAACGTACAAATGTCTATTAACACTCAAATTAAAGCTAATTGATTGTGATATAAAGCAGTTGTTATACTCTTATCTTCGTAGAAGCAGTAGTTTTCATGATATCCCTTAAAATGAATTCACAACATATTGATTTCTAGATATTCGGAAAAAACTTTCGATTTATGAAAAAATATATCTTAGAAACCATAAGACGTACAGATGTCAACCAGCACTCAGATTAAAGCTAGTTAAATGTACTATAATGAAGTTAATTATGTTTATCTTCATAAGAGTAGTAGTTTTTATAATATTTGACAAGTGTTTATCCGTTTAACTTTAACAATTATTACATTTAACTAGCTTTAATTTGAGTTCTAGCAGACATTTGTACGCCTTATTGGTTCGTTAGATATATTTTTTATAAATCAAAATGTTTGCCCGAACCGCTAGAAAGCAACATTTTACGGAATATCATGAAAACTGCTACTCCTACGAAGATAAACGTCATAAAATACTCTATAATACACTATACTAACTTTATTTTGAGTGTTGAGATTACTTTAGGCAACCTCGGTTATTGTGCGAATGATTCTATCTTTCTTACACATTATTAAATAAACTGAAGGTGTTTTTATCACTAAGAAATATTTAAACTGTTAATTTATTGAAGAACAATAATCAAAGAACAACAATTAAAGGCAATGTGAATTAGACCTTTATATTTTTATACACTATTTAAACAGAACAAAATTACTAAACAGAAAAACAATAATAATAAAGAAAATTATAAACAGTCGAGAAAGTAAAGTAAAGCAATATAATATTACCAATTTAAAAATATAAACACAAAGTTAAGAAAATAAAATGTAGGTTCAGTAGTAGGAACAGCAACAATTTCTGTTACATATATATATAGGTACTGAGTGAAATGCTTGTTATTTTTCAATTTTGAAATTGAATCTCGCGTCTACTGTTCAGAAACTTCAGTTTTTTTCGTAAAATATTCAGACCTAAAAAAGATAAGTTAACTGAATAATTCAGAAGGCTACACAATACTAAATTGAAGGAACTGTACCTAGTAAATATAATTCTGAATATAGCATTACGGAGAATAAGATTATAGGACTTATAAAACCAAAGCGTAGGTGGGAGGATTCCGTCAAGACTGATCTGGTAAATTTGGGTTTGGCCGGATTTCATTGAACAGATGTATACAGGCAAGAATTAATAGTTTTGGAATCGAACCAATAGGTTCAATATAATATTATTTCTATTACATAAATGAAATCTTAAATTATTAATGAAAAACGTTAATAATGTAATATCATATCGTGAAGAGAAAATTTTAATTATCCAGCAGCCCTGGTTCCATAGTATCGACGTTCACTAAGTCTCAGTGAGTGATTTCTTCCTTCTTGCACTATTAATTCAAGAGGAAGTACTTCGATATAGCAGGAAATGCTGTAACTAAAGCCCAGAGCTACTCACTTTCTGAATCTTAAAAAAGAGAAAAAAAAAATTATTAGTGACTCATTGTCACTGTTACACTAACCAGTTTAGTCTCCTCGTAAACAAAATAGTTGTTCCAGAATAAACAAAATCTTAAATATACTAACCGAACCCATTGTAAATTTTAAATAATGAGGAGAAGATTGTTGGGGGTACGGTCAGAATATAACACAAATAAGTTGAAATAACTCATAAAATAGTTGCCAACGTTTCGGCCAGAATTTATAGCCTTCATCAGGGATAATAAAAAAGAACAAAATGACAACCAATGAATACAAAAAAATAAAACATAAACCGAGTGTCATACAGTAAATAATTGTACAGAATAAAATGTATATGAAATAAAATGTATGTGTAGGTAAATGAAAACGTAGGTAAAATAACATAATTAAGAAAATAAAAAAATTAATTTATATAATGCAAAGGAATATGAATATGAATATTTTAGTTTTTTAATAATTTAAAAATTAAAATTATGGAAAGAAAAAGAAATGAATAAATAAAAAATAAAATTGATTAATAAAATATATGTAACTAATAAAATATTTAACCACAATATAAGAATAAATAAACAAAATATTAAGCTAAGTTAGACAAAAATAGTGAATAGAAAACGTAACAATAATAATATTTAGTGAACATAACTAATAACGTGGGTAAGTAAAATTAAGAAAAGAATAAAGAAGGAGAAGGGGGTAAAAGAAAGATAGGAAAAAGATAATAAGACAAGGTGCTCACCTGCTAGTAGGAAATCGGAAAACTAAGTTAGTTCTGCGATGCGTCGGGTAAGACTGAGTGTTATAACGTACGTTACAAAGATGAGATCACTGCAAGGTGAGAATACGTAACACGTGAGTAAGAATAACAAGTAGAAAATATTTAAAACTTATTTAAAAGAGGAAAGTGTATAAGGGGGTGACAACAAATGGTTTTAGAAAATGTTTAAACTAAGTTCTATCAACTTAGTTGTGCTATATTTTGACCGCACCCTCAACCAACTTCTTTTCATGTATATTATCCACGGTAAGTCATCTTCTCATAATTATAAATTTTTGAACTCAATATATCGAATTTAAAAAAATATTTCTATGAATAAAGTTCTCTATTAGTAACTTCCATTGATGGCGACATTCATTGGCATTTGGAATATTCAACCTACGAGAAGTTGAAATTGAAATTAAATATATTTATAAAAGTCTTGAATAAATGAGTCAAAACAATATGAAGTAAAAGAACTATGTAATTAAGAATAATTAAAGTAAAAAAAACAAACATAAATATAGATTGTAAGTTATACCTTATTCAGGATGACCAGTCAGTAGATATGAATTGAAGCTTATGAATTTTATTAATAAATGGAACAGAACGAATCAAGAGTAAAGGTAACTCAAGAGAGATCGGAAATACCAGACCAAGTCAAACAAATGTCTGTGCGTGTATGAGCGTAAAGCTAACATAACTGGTTTTTAGAATTTGTACTCTTGATTAAAAACTCAATGAATACCTTACATGTAAAACTGTTTAATCTAGATTTTTTTTTTGGAAACAGTAAACGTGAACTAACACCAAGTTTTTCTCTAAAAAGTTTTGGACCTGCCTTAAATATTAATGACAGTTAAAAAATTAAATGGTGAAAATTTGGTTTAAATTCAGCAAAGGACATCATCTATCCTGTTTTTCCTAGTGCAAAAGACCTCTAACTCATTTAAGGAATAAGAAAAAAAAAGATAAAAATAATAATTCTTAAAAAGAAAAGTTAACCACAAAAACTATGACATTTATGGATTAAATAAAATAAATAATTGACTCCTAATGGGAAAAAATACGTTAATTTTCAGAAAAATATGAAGAGTAATAAATAAAATAAAATTGTAGTAATATCAATAATAAAATCGATAAATATAGAACATATAACGATATGTCCTGCAGCAGTCTGGGCTTCAGTCTTCGGGTTGAGGTTGGGTTTCCTAAGTTGTAGGTCACTGCTCCTTTAACTGTCAGTAACCGGGAGTGGAATTTTATGAATCCTTTTTGATATAGTATTCTATTGTTTCAATTTATGTTTCCCGATGCAATTGGCTGTCAGCTGTATCTATTCTTTATCAGTCTGTTACTATATGTTCATGAACTGTATTTCTGTAAATATATATGTGTTGGTTAATGACAGTTGTTGGGTAAAGTTTTGTTATTTACGTACAAAGCAGCATCTATTATTAGACTGAAATTACTTAATTGAAAATTTGTTGTTTTTGTAACTGCATTTATTTTTTTATTTTTTGAAATTGTAATTGATAGATTTATTTATTGATAGATATTACAATCTACCACACAGTTGTGGGAAATAGGTAATATTGATGAATGATCTCATACATACAAAAATAAAATAAAATAAATAAGTAAAAAAAAAAAATAATAATAATAAAATAAAATAAAAAAAAAAAACTCTCCATAAAAAAACTCTCACATTTATTTTTAACAATCGTGGGTCTGTGTGATAAGGATTTAAGTGAGCATTCAGAGAGGGCATTTCGTCCAATTTTTTTTTTGCTTTTGTCCAGCCCATTAGACAAAATCTATATAATTAGACAAAATGGACATAACTGGATATAATTATTTGTGTTCGAGTACTTGTATCGACCACGAGCCCTGACAGTTGTGGATGTAAGAAACATACCACTATAATTTTTCAAATCATTTCCATGTTTATTTGGTTGTTTTTATTTCATTTCTTCTGAGTTTTTATGGATCATATGAATTTCGTTGTTATTTCCATATGCTTGTTCTAAATAGGAATTGTATTAGTAATGTTTCGGAAAATTAACACTAAAACACTTAAAAATAAATAAAAATACTCTAGGCAAGGAGGTTAAGATGGGTGGGGGTATGCGGAGAGAGAGAGAGAGAGAGAGAGAGAGAGAGAGAGAGAGAGAGAGAGAGAGAGAGAGAGAGATCCTTTACTTATAAAAGAATATTATTAAGAATGTTTAATTTTAACTAAATGTATTAATTATTAAATTAACACAATTTTGATCCTTTTTTTCCTCTCAACTTTTATTCTTTAAAATCATCCAACGT
>NW_027116520.1:3090-3776 GCF_000696795.3 Halyomorpha halys | reverse complement strand
CGCCATATTGGAAGGCTGAGTCTACCCGGCCGCCATTTTGTTTTTTACTGTCATCATTGCATAAGAGGGTTTCGCGTCCTTTTTCTTTTCGTTCATCGCCATATTGGCAGGGGCTGAGTCTACCTGGCCGCTATTTTTCTTATAGCCACCATTTTATTACGGGGGTCTCGCAACCAGTTTCTTTTCGTTCAGCGCTTTATTGTGAGGCTGAGTCTACCCGGCCGCCATTTTGTTTTTGATAGCCACCATTTTATTATGAGGGTCTCGCGTCCTTTTTCTTTTCGTTCACCGCCATATTGGAAGGGGCTGAGTCTACCCGGCCGCCATTTTGTTTTTGATAGCCACCATTTTATTATGAGGATCTCGCGTCCTTTTTCTTTTCGTTCACAGCCATATTAGCAGGGGCTGAGTGAGGCCGGCCGCCATTTTGTTTTTATGCTGTTTGAGAGTCTTATTGGTTTTGAAAGAGGCTGAGTCGACCCGGCCGCCATTTTGTTTTTGATTGCCGCCATTGCATAAGAGGGTCTCGCGTCCTTTTTCTTTTCGTTCAGTGCTTTATTGTGAGGCTTGGTCTAACCGGACGCCATTTTGTTTTTAATTGCCGCCATTGCACAAGAGGGTCTCGCGTCCTTTTTCTTTTCGCTCAGCGCTTTATTGTGAGGCTGAGTCTACCCGGACGCCATTTT
>NW_027116520.1:0-531 GCF_000696795.3 Halyomorpha halys | reverse complement strand
GGTACCTGAAGTTATGAGTGGTTAAGATTATGACAAGCTAAATTTAAACTTTAATTCCCCCAGATACTCATAATAAGTAGCGGCCGGGTACACTCAGCCTCTACCAAACCCGTAAGTCACGTAATAAATATAGTGGTGGAGGAAAAGAAGAGGATCGCGAGACCCTCATAAATAAAATGGCGGCCGGGTACACTCAGCTTCTGCCAAAGCCGTAAGTCTCTCAAACAGGAAACTAAGATGGTTGGGCACACTCAGCCCCTGGTTTTAGTATGAAAGTGGGTACCTGATCTATCAATAGGTGGTGGTGATAACGCGAGACCCTCATAATACAATGGTGGCGATAAAAAACAAAATGGCGGTCGGTTACACTCAGCCTCTGCCAAATCTATAAGTCCTCAAATAGGGGAAAATTGCCGGCCGGGCACATTCAGCCCCTGGTTACAGTATAAAAGTGGGTACCTGATCTATCAATGGGTGGTGGGTATAACGCGAGCCCCTCATAATATTTTAATATTAAAATTATGTTATCAT
>NW_027116519.1:0-1627 GCF_000696795.3 Halyomorpha halys | reverse complement strand
AATTTTATATTCCTATTATGGAGGCTGGGATTCAATTTTTCAAATTCTTGTAACTACCTCAATTTCAAGTTTCAGAAAAAATTATTCAAGGTGCTATGTATAAATGACTATTTAAAAATATTCTTCCAAGCTAAGGTCCTTCTTTAATTGCTAAAATTTCACATAGCTTGTTCTTCAGCTTAGCTTTTCAATTGTATATTTACATACGAATATACTATTTACCAAAAAACTATCAAGTAGTAAGTCAATTTAGAAAAACTTAAAAAGTTTGAATAAAAATGTTTAGTTGTATTTATATTAATCTTACTACTTGATGCATTGTTTAATTTTTATTTAAAATAATATACATAGCTATTATAATATAATAATATGAAAACAAATTGTAATTCTAACTAGCTAACAAAAGTCAGACGGAAGAATAAAGGGCTTGAGGTGGACTGGGAATCTATGTTAAAAACAATAACATTAAATATTCTCTGTAACAAGCTTATTATAGAGAGATATTTTCATAGTTACTCGAAACCGCTGGGTTTATACTATTCGAAGAATATTCGACATTCTGTTTACTAGTTCTTTTTATTTTTTTAAAGTTGAATTCCAATTTTGGTATATTAATCAATTGCTTGAATTGCTTTTCTTCAAATGTGTCAATTTTAAATTATAAATTAAATAAGGAAAATAAAATTAAAATTAATCAATATTGGCTTACTAACAATTTAGTTCAAGCATTAAATTTATGCAACAAAAATCAAAATTTAAGTCAAAAGTATAATTTGGTGCAGAAAAAACTTAAAATGTGCAAATTTGAGGAGAAATCCCAAAATGTGCAATATTATGAAAAATAAAATGATGAATGTGAGCATAAATGTTTTATGGATAAAAAATTAAAACATTTTATAATTTAGGTCCAAACAAATAGAAGAATTTCAGTATTATTTATTGGTAAGAAGGAGGTATATATCAGTCATCAGTATTATCCTTATCAGAGTTCATGCGACAATGGAATTAAAAATTGACACTCTTTATCTTAAATATATTAGTGCAAATTTTAATAATTGAGACAAAATTGAATACCTTTGGATTTTAATTATTGGACTGAATGGGGAGAGATCATAACATAAAATAATAAATTAAACAAAGAAATTTAATAAATTAAATGAAAGGAATGTAATCATATTAAAGTTGTTAAATTGTTTGAGCTATAAACTGTATAAATAAAATTATTGATGTAATTGTAGTGCACCTGTTGACATGGCGATGTTTCCGAAATGCTGTAATTTGTGAAATTTTTAATATGACAATTATAAAAATGGAAGATAATTTTTCATATCTATTCCTTCATACCTATTTTTTCACACTAAATTTACTGTTAAAAAAATTTATCTTCATTGATAATTGTTCTAAAGACCAAAGTGATCACATATAAATTGGTTTGAAAATTGCCAAAAAATGATTAAAAAACTTTTTAGTCACTTTTTGGCTTCTATTCTAGTTTAGTTTATATTAATAAAATCAATCTGGGATTATTTTGATTCTATGATTTCTTAATCTAATTAATATCAGAAATAATTTAGAATCCCACTTATTTTTTTAAATAATCATAAGATTATGAATACATTTTGAATTT
>NW_027116518.1:0-2198 GCF_000696795.3 Halyomorpha halys | reverse complement strand
AAAATTCAGAATTATCACAAAAAAAAAAAAAAAAAAAAAAAACCTATAAAGACAAAATTAGACAAGTAGAAGCTCAGTTACAGACAGCCTGGTCAACTTAGAAAACATTTTCAGGTGATCAAAAAAATTATTTCGTCACAACTGCTGAAATAAAGTAGTTGTCACTCATCCATAAGTTCAATGAAATTTTGCTGGATAATGTTGTCTGAATTCTTTAGTTGTGATTGGCTCGACTGGACCTGGCCATGTTTGTGTGCCAACTTAAAGGCAGGTACTTGCTGAACATTTAAAAGTTAAAAGAACTCAGTGGATCATGCTTAGGCTAGTACAGGTCGAATGATTCTTCTGAATAACATTCCAATTATTTTTGGTTTAATTTCCTTATTTATTTTTTGCTATAATTCTGTTTATTTAGGAGTTTATAGTAAGTTTTTAACCCAAGATTACTCCTAGATATTTGATCATAAGTTTTCCTTCCAGTGTAAAGAATTTTAAATTAAGATCTCTTTTCCTGGTAAAGGGAACTTGGTAGTTTTATTTGAATTGATGTTTTGTTGAAGGACTTTTCTATTCTTACATTGAGATGGTTTTATGTTTGCATTTTGTTAGCATACCCTTTGATTTCAAAACCTTCCCCAGTTAGGTTTTTGATGAGATTATCAATAGTTGTGGTCCTTAAAAAGGGAAAAGAAAGTCCTTTTGTTGACAGCCTCTAGTTTTGACGTTTGCCCTCCTATTGTAGATGTGATAGTTTCATTCATTAGAATCTGTTTGATCCAAGATATGGTAGCTGCCCTAGCTCCAATTCTCTCGATAGCTGATTTCAATGGTCTCCCATGAACTCTGCAGTTTCTTTGTTATCCATTGAATCTTCTATATTTTTTTCTAGGCAATGTAATGCCAAGTTTGTAGATTTTTCAGCTTAGCAAATTGATATAGATGTAGAGGGTTATCTCTACTTATTGTGTCTGTTAGATGTACATCCAATAATTGATTACCTTTGCCATTGTTTTAAGTATTATTGAAGAGAGCTTTATTGTTCTTAGGTCTATATGCCTTTAGATTATCTTAAGATTGAATATAAATTTTTGGCAAAAATATCTTGTTTTCTCTCCTCTATTCTGGGATGTACCCCATTGTACAGGTGTACTCTCAAAAACCTTCATAAGGCTAACACCAGCTTATCTCTACCCTTCTGCAGATGGGCTGCAATTCCTTCAGGGTCTTTACAGGGTTTAAATGTGCCTATTATGTCCACATTATTTTTGCTCAAGCAAATATTTTGTTGGCTTCTTTAAGAGTTTGCTTGTTTAATCCTTAGGTTTAACCCTTTCCATTTTGAAATCCTATTTTTCCGAAAATGCGTTTTGGAAATTGAATTCCTAATAGTGTTTTAATTGTTTCTCCTTGATCATACATATATGTTATATCTAGCTTACGTGATGAGTCAGGACCTTCTGCTGCCTTGACTATGCTTTGTTTGTTAACAAGTTTCCTCACTCTTATTAGGTTCCCTGTTCTAGTAGGGAATATCCCTCCCTTGTTCTTGCAGGGTATATCCTTTTTAGTTATTCTAGCTCTTATTGGGCAGTTTTTTCATAGAACCTATGAATTTCATTATAGTACCTTTGTTGCTGCATTTTCTATTGAGCTTTTGTTTTAATTGGATTCTTAAAAGTCCCTCTACTATCTTTTCCAATTGGATACTCTTTTTCTTTGTATTTTTTTAATTCCTCTTACCTACAGGTGTAATATATTGTAAGGAAAAGTAATGTGATTGTGAAAAATTTAGAATTTGAGTGTTCAATGGAAAATATACATGTTTTGAGGTTCCTCGAGTCCAAATAACCAAGTCTCACAAAATATATATGTTTTCAGGGCCCCTTAGTCCAAATAACCAAGTCAGATTATTCAAAATAATAAACAATGGATCGTTATCTTTTGTTGAACTGTTGTATTCTTAGCAGGAACAAAATTTATATGCTTTTCTCTCAGTTCTTCACCTCTTTAGTTAGTTCCTCCTGCCTCATAACAAAGTATGATTGTTGGTAAATGAGTTAATTACTATCTGAAAAAGGGGCTATATTTCTGAGAAAATTGAATAAAGGAAACTTTTTTAAAAAATTTTTTTTAAACATTAAAGTTTTATTAGTAAAGTATTTTATTTTTAATAAGTTTAATTTTAAAAATGCTATAAA
>NW_027116517.1:7070-7395 GCF_000696795.3 Halyomorpha halys | reverse complement strand
CTAAAGTAAGTGGAAAGTAGAAGTGTAAAAGTTCGGCTACTGATTATGTTTTTTAAAAAATCCAAAACACAAACTACGAGTAAGTAACCTAACACGACAACAAATAAACGGTGACAAGCTCAGCTGGTCTGTTTCGTGACGTCATTCTCCATTTAACAGACCTACTAACAGACTCTCACCCATGTTATATGTTGTATCGTTTTAACATGGTAAAAGAAGGAAACATTTCTCCATTTAACATAAGTTTTTTCCAATTAACACGCTTTAACATGTTATACTAAAGATCATGAATACCCCTAGTGATCCAGCTCCGGCAGATAATTTA
>NW_027116517.1:4151-4640 GCF_000696795.3 Halyomorpha halys | reverse complement strand
TGAATCAGGATTGATATATAAAATTCCGTGTTTAAATTATCCAGCTATCGATATAGGTGAAACAAAGCAATTGTTGGGGAATAGAATATATCAACACAGACATAATACAAGAAACAAGGAAAAGGATCCCAATAAAACAGCATTAGTACAGCATGCAGGTAAAAACCAAAACAATTTTATTTTTGATAACACCATAATTTTACATAAAGAAAACAATATGTTCAAAAGAAAAATACTTGAGTTAATTTATATATCAGAGAACATCAATTATACAGTTAATTTCAAAACAGATACGAGGAATTTAAACCAACATTATGCAAAGATTTTAAGTAAAATAATTTATGAAAACTATTTTTTTTAAATTTATTTATTTAATGTGATTTAGAACTGTACAAATAATAAATACAATAAGTAAATATGTTGTATGTTTCATATACACTTGAAAATCTCATTGGTGGTACTTTAAACATTATTTTAAGTTAGAAGGTC
>NW_027116517.1:0-516 GCF_000696795.3 Halyomorpha halys | reverse complement strand
GAACATTATTTAAAGAAGAGTAAATTTGCTGAAATATTAGCCCTAAAAGAGCTATTTACGTCCAATAGTTCTCGAGATAGAGCTTTTTAAAAAGCGTAATTTCATAAAAATGTTCTGAAATATCAGTAGTTAGTTAATTTATTTTGAGAAAATCTATATCTCAGGAATTATGAGACGTACAGATGTCTATTACCACTCAAATTAAAGCTAGTTTAATGGACTATAAAGTAGTTTATGACCTTTACCTTCGTAGGAATAGTAGTGTTCATGATATTTGCTAAAATAAATTGATTTCTAGTTGTTCAGACAATAAGTTTGATTTATGAAAAACTTCATTTCAGAAACCATTGGATGTACAGCTGTCTGCTAGCGCAAAAATTAAAAAAGCTAGTTAAATTTACTATAAAATAGTTAATTATGCTTATCTTTGTAGGAGTAGTAGTTTTTATGATATTTGACAAAATAAACTCACAAAATGTTAATTTATAGTTGTTCGTATAAAATGTTGGATTTTTG
>NW_027116516.1:6457-7067 GCF_000696795.3 Halyomorpha halys | reverse complement strand
TAATGTGTTGTAAAATATTATATTAATCAAATCCAAAACCTCCTCGGCTTTGTAGTTTTATTTATTTATTTTTATTCGAATGCATATAAACTTGCGTTCATACACCTCCAAGTAATTTGATAAACTTTATTAGTACATTTAGCAACTTTATTTAGTATTTGTATTTCAGGGGGTCAGTAAAATTTTAAAACTACGAAGTATTATTACTTATATCGTCATTGTTCTTAATTATGTTTGAGCAGTAATTGGAATATACTTAATGTTTATTATTTAAATTTATTTTATTTGTTTTTTACATTTATTTATCGTTACTAAATGGTCCTGTCATTTCTTTCAATTTCAAAGTATACCAGAAGACTGAAATGGAATCCTTTTACTATACTTAAAAAAAAAGAAGAACTTTACTGACGATTTGGGCATTTATATAGACTGCTAAACAAATAATTTCCACTTTCAGCTGATAACAAACTACTCTACAAGACAATGACTAAAACCTTTCGAGATTTACAGACTAGCACTGTGAGGAACCGCTGAAAACTTCAACATTTAATCTATTCAATCCTCAGTCCTCCATCAACATTTAATCTATTCAATCCTCAGTCCTCCATCA
>NW_027116516.1:0-1167 GCF_000696795.3 Halyomorpha halys | reverse complement strand
CAGGACAATGCCGATCGTGACAAAATCGGGTGTTAATGGAGTTACATGGTTAACCTTATACAGTGGTATTTATCAAGATGGCAAGAATCCGATGGCTTGGCCATGGAAGAAGTCCACGGCTTAGTTAGATTGATGATTTGGAGGCAGACCTCCACCAGTTGGGAGTAAGGAGGTGGAGTAGACACGCCGCTGACTGAAACGATTGGTTGAGGATAGTTTCGGAGGCCAAACGCCTGCAAGGGCTGCAGAGCCATTGTATAAATAAAGAATTACAAGTAAATAACCATTGAAGCTTGCATAAATATGTATATTTTGTTTATCTCGTGTTATTATATTATTTATATAATTATTATTATATGATTTAACTTATAATAACATAACCAGACAAATGCTGCTTGAATTGTCCACATTGTTATTTTTAGAAGACCAAGTGTCACGGAATAAAGACCTATAGTTCTGAGACCAAGGTAATACGGCATAAGAGAGGTCAATTTTGAGCGAGATATATGATTTAGAGAGTGACCATGGGTAATGGAGAATCCGTACTAATGAGAAGTTGCGTCTGATCTATAAGAAACTGGATTTGGTCTCAATTGTGCTACATCAGGCAGTGCCAGATCAGATGCTTGGGTCATGGGGCACGTATGGTCAGGGAATCAATCCCCAAAAGCCTGCTCAAAGACCGAGCGGGTGACAAACGTGGTGGAGGAAGACTCTGCTTGAAGTGGTTGGACGAGTTGGAGGAAAGTTTGAAGAGGGTAGGACATTGAAAATGGCCGATGCTTTTCCTAGATCTTGAAAAAAGTTATAGAGAGGCCCAGTTTTCTGCATAACTGTGCTAAAAGAAATTAGCACTTCATATCGAACTTGCTAATTCTAAACAGATTTTCAATAAATTCGATAATTCAAAATAAAATTGACCTCCCTTTATTTCGACTTGAGCTTTGACCACAGCAAATTAATTTATAAATCTACAATAAATACAGGTTTTAGTTATATATAATATTTTTAAAAAAACCTACCAACCCAATAATCTCTTTATCAAATAAGTTAAGTAGCTGATTTATAGAAGCGGCTGGGATTGCTTTGGTAATGACTATGACAAAGAGTTGAGGCTGAGAGAGGATGGGATAGACAAATGAAGGACGGGTATTTATATGAAGAACA
>NW_027116515.1:0-3243 GCF_000696795.3 Halyomorpha halys | reverse complement strand
TATTGTGCTGATTCTGATTGCCTATGTAAACTTAAAATTTGGCTACTACAGACCACTATTACTTAATTTAACATTTTAAAAATAATTTATAACAGCACTTAAGAAAATCATTTTAAGTTCCTGAATGTTTGTTATTTAATTTTTGTTCTAATTGTTCATCTAAAGCTTATAAAATTCAATGTATATATAATGAATAAGAACCATTTATGTATATATTACATAGGAAGTATAAGTATTATAGTGAGTAACAATGTGATTGTAGGTTTTATTTTTATAATTATTAAAATTTGAATTCCTGCCTGCAACTAATTAATTTGTGCTTTCTAAATAGATTTACACTATCCATTCAGTTTAAGATGTAGAGTGTTTGAAATATTTTGTACATAGGAAAATATTTGCATTAAAGAATTAAAATTATTTTGTATCTTTGAAAAACAAAAAAAACATAATCAGAGCTATTATTTTTTCTAGTCAATTTTTAAAAATATGTATATGTGTAAAATGAATTGAAAAAGTAGATATTAATTTTCAGAAAAAATGAATAGTAAATAATTAAAAATCTGTGACATGGTGATAGTTCTACTTTTTTGAAATGTAAGTCACTAGTTTCTTAAATTTTCCCTTAATAGTATACAAATATATATATTTTTTAAGATTAGCAATGGTAAGAAACACTATGGTTTAAACATTTCTTAAATTAATGTGGAACTTCATTTTATTTTGTAATTTAAAAAAAAATCTATAGTTAACAATAAACTTTAAAGGCAAATATTGTTAATGTTAATATGTTTTATTTCATTCCACTAATCCAATTCTATTTTTATGATATAAGTATGAAGTATAATTTTTTTAATAAATTTCACTTCTATATTATCATTATAGAATCAACTTGATGTATCTCAGTTTTTCAACTTTTCTGAAAACAAAAAAAAAAGTTTTCTTATGTTTTTGTATAAAAAGCAGAAAAGTATAACATTTTTTTTTGTTGTGCAGTAAACTAATATTTTCAGACATTCTGTGCGAAATTTTGTAGAAAATGTTTGGCATTTTTTTCTATCCCGTTAAAAACTGAGAAGCATTGCATTGCTTCCACAGAGAAGATATATAAATGTATATGTACATACAAAATGAATATGTGAATGTGTGTCTACAATACTGATTAAGAGTGATTTCACCAAACAAATACAGATTTATTACTAAATTAAATTTTATTTAGTTATACTACTACACTGGCTTACTTTTTGATTAAAATTGTAAATATTTTCTGGATAATTTAATTTATGCATAATCTTCAGGTGGAAAATGGTGCTTTATCTCCAAGTATATTTTAGAGAACAGTATCTTGTTAAATTTGGAACTCGTACATTCTCACTATTTAGCAATAATAGTTTATTCTTTGTTCTTAAATTTTATTGTTGGTTTTTTATATTCTATTTAAAAATAATTTAGTCTATACTTATCTAAATTTATAATTGTTCTAAAAAACACAAATGAACCAATATAACTTAACTTAGATGATAATAGTTGGATAAAAATATTTAAAATTGTATTTTATAGAAATAAAAATAATCAATAGATATTAGTTGTAAGATGGATTTTAGTTAGCATTTAACTCTTTTAACTTAGCAATTTTGATGTATTGGACAATCATTTGTGATTCGCAGTTACATTAGGGCGACTAAATTGTACTTCTCTGTCATAGAGGTAAACAGTGAAAGTTTTGTCAGTATTATTTTCTTGTTCTACAGTTTCATTAATATTTTTTGATAAATATCCTCATTGCTTGATTGGAGGTGAACAGTCATCCAAAATTCATAAGGGTAATATATATAATTAAACTATTTCAATACAACCAATGAAATATTCATTTTAATTTCACACATCAATTTTAACTTCAGCTCAAAATTAATCCAATTCATGCAACAATTATTTTGGCTTATCAAAGAGTTTTATGACTATGATTTATGATAGTTTATCCTAAAGCATCAGCTGATAGAGGACTCACAACTATTTACCTATATGCTATGGATGTATTTTAAGCTTGTATTCTCATTGGCTGTGTTTTACAATACTTATGTGCATGCTATATTTTTTTCACTTTATATGCATTCGATTAGACTTAAATACTGGTAATATTTCTGGAAAGAATAATGTTTTGTTATTTGAAAGAAAAAGATACTTATTAAATGTATTTATGATAATAATTGTAATTCAGTATTTTTTTTTTTTTTTTTTCGGTTTAACCCCATTTTTTTCATTTATTTGTTAGTAAAGACTATGTTTTAACATCTCTTGTATCATTTTAAACGGTTAAAAAAATAAATGAAGGGCTCCCTCTACAAATGTTATAACTGCAAAATTTTTAATATACAAAGCTTCTTTCTGACCATTTCTAGCGAAAAACTGGTCTTTACTTCCTATGCACCAAAACTAAAAAAAAATGTTAATTGTGTCAAAGATAAGACTTTTTTTCTTATGTTTGAAGAGATATTATTATAACCTTGTAGAGGTAGCTCTTCGAATAAATAATTTGAACTTAATATATTATAAGAGACAATTTTTATCCATGGTTGTAAAATATGTGATATTGGTATGGGAGGAAAAAATGTTTCATTTCTTGTTTACTTTTAAAAATTTTATTTTACAATCAGAAAAAAAGGGTATACAAATTCATTAAAATTAAGGATAAAACTCTGTTATGTGCGCTGCGCTGTTAAACAAGTGGGATAAAATTAATTTTATTCAAAGGTCTAACTACAACACTTTTGACTTATACTACTAAAATACCTGGACAAAATAGAGAGCTGGTAATGCATTCCTCTTTTTTGATAAATATTTAGCAAAAAATAATTTAAAAAATCTATAAACTAAAACCTATTATATATAATTCATAATGTAATACCTTATGACACCAAATTGTAATATTACAATTATAAAACCTCAGTTAAAAGGCCAATTACATTGTCTCTCATGTCAGACACAAAGACTTTTATTCTTTTTAATTTTCATATAGCATTATTAATAAGAATCACAATGTTAGCAGCCAATTCAGGACAATCGATAATTATTTTGTTTGAGAAAATAATTTAACAATAAAATGAAATTAATCACCAAATTTTTTTTTTAACTAAAATAAAAGTAAACACTTTTATTACATAGATGGCCCCACAGCTATACAAAATAATAGTAGTAATGGAACACATAACATAAACATTTTTTGAGAAACATTGAAATTGATTAATA
>NW_027116514.1:10358-14910 GCF_000696795.3 Halyomorpha halys | reverse complement strand
ATATATATAAACTGTCTTTTTTTTTAAAATGATTTTACACGGCAAAAATGAATGGTAAAATATAAGTATAAGTATATTCGTTAAGTGTATGTGTTCAACAGGTGTTGAGATTTTAATTTCGAATCCGTAGTTGGAAAACTGGAATACATTAAAAACGCAAAGAATCGATCAGTTCATAGTAGAAGTTGGTTTTCTTCTAGAAAAACTAATGCTCAGAAAACTTAAAACTAAATATCTCTTGAAAACTACCTACCACGCAAAAACCATGATGCATAATTTTTTTTAAAGTAGATCGAATTTGAAAAACAAATAGTCCTTTAAAAACTCTGTACGTTTAATAGTACCCAAGACGCAGTTAAAAAAAATATATATATATATTTTTGAAAACCGAGAAATCATTATTTTGGAAAACATCATGAAAACTGCTGTTTTTAAGAAGAAAATCATTATAAATTATAATTATGAATCAACTAGCTTCATTTTGAGCTCTAACAAATCTCGGTATGTCTCAGAGTTATTGAATTATTAAGCGATTCTCAAAATGACTCATTTTTGATGAACATATATTGTCAAAATTCTATAAACATTTTGTTTATTTGCTGCTCTTCAGATATAGAAATATTTAATATTAATCATAATTCAAAACTGAGTTAATTTTCTTATGCTAATTATTAATTCATAATCATTAATTAATTTAATAATTATGTTGTTATTAATAGATAAATTAATAAAGTAGAAAGGTAATAAGACGATTGCATTATAGAAAGACATATTGTATTTACAAAAAATACAAAAAAAATACATACAATTATATTAGTATCATAATACTAAACAACATTATAGAAATGAAGAAGAAAAATGCACAATTTGAAGCTGAACAAAGTGAACAATCACTACTTATGACAGTTTAGTGAACTAGATTTATCTATTTTAATGTCTTTCTCCTCTGCATTTTTTAAAAATTTAATCTAAATTAGTTCACAGTATATTTTTCGATTTTTTTACTTTGTCCATTAGTTCAAAAATGGAAGCATCCCACTGCTTGGAGACTCTCCTCATTGCCAAAGCAAATACTCTCACTTTGATCAATCTAATCTTCAGTGCCCTCATTTTATAATTTTTCTGTTATAGTAATTTCCTAATTAATAATATTTTAAAATTTGAAATATATTATCTGAAATTGATTGAGGTGTAGGACCTGACAAATAAGTGTCTAATTACAATTATCAATTGTCTATTTTACAATAAATGCATTTATATAGTTACAATCAACAAATTGTATTTAATATCTTAATAAGTAATGTTTACACATTTACATAGAACAATTCAATATTTAAATATATATACATAATTTCATTAATGTATGACCATTTACAAATCTGAACAGTTTTTTGAGATTGAGCCAAACTGTCTAAGGAATGGTTCATATTTTTTCTTTCCGTATTATTAATATGTGGATATTTGTCATTTTAGATTAAAAATCATTTTTAAATATTCCCAACAGAATATAAGTCATAATGTTTTTACTAACCAGCTTCTTTTTTTATCATTTATTTAATGAAAATAAAATTTCCCACAATACATTACCCTTGAGATAAAGTTGTTGCTATAAAAACAAGAAAACAAATTTAGGAAATTCTTTACTAACTTTTTTAATTATGGTCCGTCAACATTCGGTTCAACAGACCATTTTGCAAAACTAGGTTTTTTGGACTCAAGAGACCTCAAAACATGTATTTTCGTTGAAAACTCAAAATCGAAATTTTTAACGATTGTAATACATTTCCTTACTATATATTCCACATATAGGTAAATGAAAGTAAAAATAAAGGTCAAACATAGTGAATAATAAAGTACTACCTCTAATCAATTATTAATAATTGAAAAAGGAATAGTTTTATAATTATTTTCTCTGGATTGCTAAATAAAAGCACTACATCTTTAAACTGAGAGAACTAATCTGATTATTTGTGTGAAATGATATTCGAGGACACCATCTTGTTTACAATACCTTAACTGCGTTTGTCGATCAAAATAAGAACATTGTTTATTGTTTGTATACGACTTTGATTTCTAAAATGGTTTCTTAGTATAATTAGAAGATGTAATATAAGAAATGAAAAGATAAAAATATAGGTTGTCTATTGTTCGTTAGTTTATGCAGTGCGTTTTGCGTCTATCGGAATGAAGGCGTTCCGGTTTTTGTTGAATGGCTCAACCATTATTAAATATTTTTTATTTCTTTTCACTATTGCAAAGTAATTCTATTTTTTCTTTTAAAAACCAAAGGAGATAATGTAAAAATAAAATAGCTCCTGTTGATTGTAAGATAACGAGGTATGTTGAGTGTTTTTAACCATTTAAAAGTCCATCAAATATAATCTTCAAGGCATGTATCAGACACTGCTTTGATATATGTATATTTACTATGGAAAAACCCTAATAATAATCAATAACAACCTAATAATAGTTCATCGGAGAACGGGGTAACTGGAGAGTATAGCACTGTACTTGTTATCTCCCGGATCCGAATTCGAGTCCAGCTACAGTAGGTAATTATTTATTGTTACCCAACCCTGAAATCGAGTGCCTCTTCCGGGGCACACCCAGCTTCTAAAAACCTTTAAATTTGGGAGGAAAACCCGGTTGAGCGTGATTCTGACCAAATCACTCCTTGTACAACCGTTAGGTTGGGATAACCTCTTTTGGTCAAATAGCCAGGTATTTCGAATGTTTCTTACAATTTAAAATTCCATCTAACTCAATCTTCAAAGTACTTGTCAGACAATCCTACAAACATTTTTTTTTCATTTGTAGCTTAATGTCCTAATGTTGTTCAATTTTTTTTTTGTTGTTCAATTGAGGACTGAATGACGGGTTATCATATATGTTACCAATTTATTCTATGGCAAAGTCGAGATATTCCAAGGGTCCACCATGAAATAAAAGTCAAACCTTTTTTACAAAAAATTCACATTCGAAATTTTCGGTCCTTCGGAGAGTTGTTTAGATTTGGCCCAAAGTTTGAGGAAAGTTGGGCATCGGAGAAGAAGGATATAATTATTACTTATATAAATGTCAATCCACGATTTTTTTCTAGCCCATTCGTAAAACTTTAAAGATTCCTTGCCGTGCATATTTTAAAAATGACTCGTCCGGCAGATTTTATAAAATTAATTCCCGGGATATTTTTTTAAAAAATGTCTTCCTCTTATTTTTCTGTGATTATATTTTTTAAAAATGGCTATGATAAATCTAAGAGCACAAACAATATTTTTCAAGTCTTCATGATGAAGAAAGTATTGAAATATTGAATTTGCAATTCATTAAGTGACTTGAAGAATGGATTGAAACGGAAGAGGGTACAAGAGGTTCCCTCTTCCACCCATCTAGTTTCTAAGGAGTCAATGAATATCAGTTTCCCTTCAGCATTCTACAAGGAGAACATTTTTGTGTTCAATAACGTATGGATGAAATAGATTTTGACAAAAAAGAAAAAAGGATGATAAAGCTTGGGTTCATCAAGAGTTTCGTGAGAAAATTAGGGTGAAAGTCATGTGCTTAAAAATTTATTTAATATTATAAATGTAAATAATTTGCTCTTATAAGCATGGGCGTCTATGTAAACTTTGGTAATCTCGTAAAGACTACAAGTTGTGTGAATGATGGTATATTAATTTTCTCTTCTTTGCACAGAATGTCTTCAGGAGATGGAGCTAGGTAAGAGACTAGTATATACAAGGAACCCGATGGAACAACAGTCGGTTATTTCACCCCAATTTTTTAATACTTTAATAAAAATTACATATAATTACTTGTCAAAATTGTTGAGCCTGCCAAGTATAGTTAGGGGGAATGCAAAATGGCAGATTTTTCAAAGCGTTAAAAAAAAAAGTTTATATATATTGTTAAAGCTACTACTTACAAGACTGCAATAGAACATCATTTGAAGTAGAGTGGGTTTTCTAAAATATGAGTCCTAACAGAGCCGTTTACGTTAAATAGTTACCGAGATATAGTTTCATAAAAAGCAACATTTTAAGAAATATATACTGAAAAATCAGTAGTTAATGAAATTATTGTGGGAAATCTGTATCTCGGAAACAATGAGACGTACAGCTGTCGATTAGCACTAAAATCAGAGCTAGTTTATTGCTCTATACAGTATTAATAGTAGTTTATGACGACTATCTTCGTAGGGTAGTAGTTTTCATCTTGTTTTCTATAATAAATTGATTTCTACTTGTTCGGACAAAATTCCATACGCAAAGTTCATATTCATCTGCAATTATCATAAAAACTACTATACTCATCTTGTTCATTTATTTTGGCAAATATCATGAAAACTACTACTCCTACGAAGATAAATATCATAAACTACTTTCTAGCACATTTTTTTATTATTTATTAATATGAGGCAAATCACAGCGAAGATGATGTTTGCCTATGCTTATTGACTGACCTCTCGGGAACATTCCTAATATCATCATATCCATACTAAAATATATAAGCTCATTTCATAGCAGTAGTCAATATTTAGAAACTTTAATCA
>NW_027116514.1:1632-3608 GCF_000696795.3 Halyomorpha halys | reverse complement strand
AGTTGCGTCTTTATTAAAATTAACCACTCTCAAACAATTAATAAAAATATATTACATTATAAAACTTAGAAATACTTTTTTTTTTTTTTTTTTTTACCGAAAGATGTTAAGTAAATAATAGTAAACCAGCCTTTATTACCACCTCTTCGCAGTTGTCGATCAGTGGCTTGTAATAAAAAATTTATTTAATAGCCTAATTAAAAATTATTTACATATAGTTATCAATAAAGACTGCCACTGATAATCACTATAAATCGTTTTAAAATTAGTTTAAAATATCAGAAAAAATTGTCAATCTTCTGTCATAATCTGATAGATCTATAGATTTACGAATTTACTAAATTAAAATGTTTATATTATAGTAGGTAGTTACTTCAGAATAATGAAATAAATTAGATGAACAGAACATAACTATATAGTTTAAAAATTATTTTATAATTAGATGGAACTGGCAATGATTCGCAAACAGTAGATTTGAGCATATATATATGTAGAATAAATAAACACCAATTGAAAGTATGATATCAATAACTGTATTTAATTAAAATCATATATTCACTCGCACATAATTGTTTTTATATGTTTATTATTTTTATTTACATGTTTATTATTATTACTTTATTATTTTTATATGTTTTTGTTACATAAATTTTAGTTATACTTGTATCTATTTTTAGTTCATTGGTATACTCTACAAGGTACAATGTTTTTGAGATACAGTGACCAGTAAGTCAGTGGATGTTATCAGTTGCTCTCATTATATTGGCCGTTACTATTTAACTTATGTATTATGTTTAATTAAATAATTAATCTGTCTATAAAATTAAAGAAAAAAATTAAAGATAATTTGTACAGCTTGGCACCTATGTACCAGTATTCGTTTGAAACGTGATAAATGCAGCCTTTATTCTCTACCAGTATAAGTAATTATGAAGGGAATGCATGTACATTAAATAAGTCACTTTGACATCAGAAAATATAAGAAAATATTTTTAAACTTTTTTTATTTTCGAACCCACAATTTTTACTGCTTCTGGTAAATAGTTTTGGGTGGAAATCTACTCTAATTGTGTTTTATTCATAAGATTTCTTATTTACCTAAACTGATTTGTATACGTTATTTTTTTTTTACAATTCATTTTCCTTTAATATAGTATAATGTATGTAATAATAAATATTTATTTTTTTATTTTTTAAGAAAAAAGGATTTTTAAAAGATATTATGTTCCATTTACAATCCTTTGCACCATCTGTCTGTGAAACAAGCGAAACTTCGATTTCAGAGATCGTTGGGTAGATGATTGGTGTGAAACTCCTTCTGTTTCTGGGATAATTGTTTCGGTTTCTATTTCCGTGGATGAGGTTGGATCTAATTTTCATGTCTTCTCTGAAGCAAACAACATACAAACCAAAAATAACATACAAGAAAAAATAAAATAAAAAAATAAATATCCTGGGTATTTGAAAAATCATAAATAAACATTTTGTAATGTAAAATCATAAAGAGAGCAATAACATCTTTGCCTTCGTGGTATTTAGAGCTTTACTATAACACAGACTAGTACAATTTAGTATTAACCACTATAATGATAAAAGTAAATGATTTACCACATTTCAATACAACTCGGTAATTTTTATAAATCTTAATTTAATATTTTATTTATTTATCTTATTTAAATATATATATCAATAATGAAAATTTTATTAATATATTTGTCACATAGTTGAGCAATGAAACAATTTGTCAATAACCAGTACGTATTGGCGACTGACAATGATCAATGAGTAAACAATAAAGATACGTAAGCCATCTGTAATTGATCTAGGAATTATCTACTGCACAATAGTATATTTTGTAAACAAGAAACATTTCCAAATTAAAATTACGTTGTATCCTGTTCCAGAATCAAGTAATAATAAAATTATTAAACAACCAACTTGCATCATGTGGATAAAGGGGCAATTAAAACAAAATA
>NW_027116514.1:0-397 GCF_000696795.3 Halyomorpha halys | reverse complement strand
AAAAGCAACATTTCATAAAAATGTTGTATGGGACGTACTAAAAGATCAGTAGAATTTATTTTGAAAATTCATATCTCAAAAACCATTTGACGAACAGATGTCTATTAGCACCCAAATTAAAGCTAATTTAATGAGCTATAATGTAGTTTATCTTCGTAGGAGTAATAGTTTACACGAAATTTGCTAAAATAAATTGATTTATAGTTGTTCGGACAAATTTTCATTTGCCAAATTTATTTTATATGTGAATATCATAAAAACTACTACCCCTACGAAGATAAGTGTTATAAACTACTTTATAGTAAGTTAAAATTTCTTTATTTTGAGTGTTGGCAGACATATGTGCGTCTTATGGATCTAGAGATATATTTCTTCAAAAATCCAACATTTTATACGA
>NW_027116513.1:1451025-1451727 GCF_000696795.3 Halyomorpha halys | reverse complement strand
AATGAGAAGAAAAGTAAATTTGCCCCGAAAGTGCTGCCATCTCTTGAAAAAAAATCTTACTAAAAATCGGTACATTTAGCCTTAATAATTTAAGACATAGAAATTAGAAAACTGTTGAACCGTTTTATCAAAAAAGTTACATATTCAGGAGCCGATAGACTAAACATATTAGTACAGTTTTATTTTCAATATTTAAACCTAAAATTATTCAAACATTCTTGGAACATGATTGTATAATTTTAGCAACAAAACCCATGAATTGGTTATTACTTAAGCTCAAATTATTGTTAAATAAGCACAGACAGACAGACTAAACAGACTTAATACAATCATATTCAGTTGATTGATTATTCGGATCAGTTGAGTAGCTCAAATGTCACTTAAGTATTCCATGGCAACTGTGGAGCTAGGAAGTTAATCTTGGAATGAGGTTTGACCCGTGCCTAATGCGTGAGCCATTTCAAACCCTGTTCATTTTTGGACGTTCAAACACTGGTCCGCATAGAAATCTATAAAACCCAAATGGATCGTCTCGATCCACCGAACTACCTCTATCAGAGTTTTGAAACCTGTCCCTTATTTGACTAATTTTAATTAAGTTTCCAGCAAATTGCCAATCCATTACAAAATACTGATCTACATGACTATTATAAGGCCTATCTGGACATACGGAGTTGAGCTTTGGGGCTCCACTAAACCATC
>NW_027116513.1:1445489-1450430 GCF_000696795.3 Halyomorpha halys | reverse complement strand
ATATATATATATATATGTGTGTGTGTGTATGTGTTATACGATGCTTCTCTGAAAACAATTTTCTTAGCCTTAGTATATTTTTTGTTGCAGTTTATTTAAAACCTATGTTTGAGTGTTTGAGTTTTATATTTACAGTGTTTTACTATTTATTTACAGTCAAACGGTTGTAAACTTGCTCTGATATAGCAGTTAAATCAGAACATTATTGAAATCAAACAGTTAAACAATACTGACATTATTGAAATCAACGAGTACTTTAGGGAAAAAATAAACCTTCGAATCGGCATTTCCAAGTAACGTAATCAAACTTTTTCTCTCTATATGCAAATTAGTGAAACTTTGACTGCTTAAGCCCAGTTACCGGTCTGCAAACCCCACTGAAAAAAATCAAATATTTCTTTCAGAGGAAACGCTTTTTGTAAAAATATGTTTTTTTATATTAGATTCTATTTTGAAAGACGTTTGCTAACTAAACTACTAAACCTGCAGCTAACTAAACTATTTTATAGAAAGTTGGTTCAACATAATTCGTACATTTTTTTTCTTTTTACATTTAAAATGAATTGAGGAAATTCAAAAAGTAAATTATCGAAAAAAAATAAATCTTAAAACAGCAAAATGATGTCTAGGGCTTCTTTAGGGGTTAAATTTTCTATCTTTACATTTTTTGTATAAACCAATGTACAAAATTTAAATATCTAAAGAAAAACAAAGATCATATTTTAATCAATAAATTAGTCATAATTCAAAATATTATAAAACTAAAGAATGAAAATTTGATTGACTGGTATCATAATTATGATTATTAAATCATTTTTACAAATAATAAAATAACATTATAAATAAATATATAATAACACATTTCTTTCATTTGATAATTTTTAAAAACTTGAATATTATAAAAAATTAGTATTTTTTCTAAATACCCATGAATTCATTAGAAAGCCACTTTTGATCTCTTTTTTTTTTTTACAAAGTTCGAAATCAAAATTTTGTTGAATGCGCAACTTCTCCGTTATCAACATAAATCCACAAATTTGTTAACTCAATCTATTTATAAAACAAAATGTAAATAAATCACATTATTATAAACCATTGATTACATAGTTTAGTGTATCCAGGCCGTAGCCTCCCTCAGTATGTACCAATTCTCTCTCCTTGCGATCCAAGAACATTGATGAGATATTATCCGATACGTTTAGTAGAATGCAATTCAAACACATATATTTCATGGTAATAGAGTTGTAGAGTAATTTTTTGGGTTGTTTTGGCCTTTTCCATTCCTTTTTTTTAGAAAATTTATTTTCTCATTTTCTAGATTCCTGTGGATCTATTATATTATCTTTTTATGAAATTTTATTGGCAGTTTTTGATTTTTATTGCTTGAAAAAAAAATATCGATCGGTTTCAATAATTTAAAGCTTTTTTTCTTCACTTAAGTGCTATTAGATAATTCTTTTTTTTTTAATTCACAACTTAAATGTTAAAAACTCTTTATTCTACTTTATGATTGTTTTTACTATGTATATGTTTTTCTAGAACACATACATTTTAGTCTAAATTTTTAATTCAAGTGTATTATTGTAGCTGAGTATGTTAAGGCAACCTTAAAATTTCGATATAGGTTGGTTGACTTCTACTTCGTAGAGCCTCAACTTAATAAAACATTAGCCCTTACAATGTGGTTAGAATACACAGGTGACCTCTAATGATAACCATCACCTATGCCTGAAATAGGGAGATAGGAGTTTTAAAAAAATGTTTTATAGCCTCAAATTTTAGAAAATTTAATAAATTTACTGAATTTTAGTAAAACTAAAAGCCTTTTTAAAAAAATGTTCGTAATTCTCGTGGTTTTAATTTTTTTTTTTTTTAAATTTTTGCTCATTTTGACCACGAAGGACGACTTTACAATTAACATTATTCTGCACATTAACAGTCTAAAATTTTGAACCTAAGTAGTAATTGCAGTCCGTTCATCAACAAATTGGGGCATTTCATCCATCTTTAGGATCAACAATATGAAATAAGTTACCATTTTATAAATTAAACAACTTTGTTTAAGCGTGAATATCACTTTGAATACGTAATAGCTTTTTTTATCTTATAAGTAGTTACATTGTTATTTTGATTAATATCCGCAATGTAATGTACCGTCCTAGATTAAAATATTGTACACTACTTGAAAGTATTTTATTTTGACTATCACACTGGACTGGTTGGATTCTTATCCCTAATTTATATCTCTTTGAAGCCTCCACTTTCCTACAAATTTTATGTTATTTACCACTTTTTTTAAAAATTTTATAAAACATATATTTAGAGATATAGAGATAGTAATATTGAATAAGTTATGCCGTTTCAACTGGATGCCTACACCAGACACCCTTCCTCAACTCTGATTATTGTTAATCCGTTCTCTTCCTCCATTTCAGCTATTGTTCTTGATGGTTCCGACCTCTCACGGCCTACTAATGGGGAAAGTGAAAGATCTCTTTACGTACCATGGGAATACCTCGAGGAGGCAAATACAAATGGCAACTCATTACTCTTCTTCGAAAACCTAACTTATGGGTTATAGTTTCATTGTATTTTCACCTTTAAGCTACTAACTGGAAAACTCAGTCTCCTGTTTTTAAGAAAAGAATAAATATTTTTCTTTTATATACTTTTAATCAGCCTTTATTTTAAATTCGAAATATCGGATAGTGTTGATTTTCGAGGGTGACTTATGGCAAGAAATCTAAAAAAAAAATAATAAAATAATGTTTCGTAAGTGCTACAAAAAAATTCAACGGTCATATTTCTTTTTACATTGTCTGTGAAGCTAGGTGAGGGACTTGAGCATCTTTATGTCTACAACCATTCCGGTTCGATTACAACCAGGGCAGGTCAATGAAATATAAACTTGACCACCCCACTCTGATTTAAATAGATCTGTTACCAATAGCATCCCCCTGTATGTCAGAAATAACTGTGCGTTAAAGGATTAACCCACAATTTTTTTGAAAAAAAGGGCTTTAAAAAAATCAATTTTTTATGTAAAAAAAAAATTTAGAAAAAAATTTTAAAATACAAAAATAATCAAATTTTTATTTTTATTTTGGATATCGGTCGTAATACCTAGATCCCTTTGTAAACATGGGCTAAAGCTATATTTAGAGGATTATTATTGATAATAAATCACTGTTATTTATTTTATTATTATCACATTTTTATTATTATCGATTATTTTCGAAAGTGAAAATATATAGCAGCATAAAATACAACGCCGCTCGAATCATCTTGTGTACACAGTTTGGCCTGTTAAGCGCGCTCGAATGAACTGAAGCGTAGAAGTTAAGGGGATAATGAAAAAAAAAAGTTTCTTAGTGTCTAAAGAGAATTTTATTAATTTCATTTCTAGTTAGTTATATTTTAAATTACATTATTTTATTACCTTTGTATATTTGAACATAACTAACTGCAATAAAAACATTTAATTTATATTTTTCTTTTCTTTTGTAAACTAAGATTTCTTTTTAACTTTCATTGTTTTCACTAAATTATTTTTTTCTTTTCCTGTACATTATACTTTGTTTGTAACTGTGCTTACAAGGCCAAACGTCCCTTGTATGTCTCCAGGCTATGGGATAGGTAAATAAATTAACGAGCGATCTGAATAAAGAATGGTTTTAACAAGCAAAATACTAAAATACTACATAACGTAAAGTCTTCCAGTAATAAATACATAATAAATCTATATTCTATAATTTTGAGTTGTGTGGATATAATTTACTATGTACATAACTAGTTTTACAATTACATATCAATTTACAGATTTAAAAATTTTAGGTTAGGCCAAAAATTTGAATACTAATCATTCCTATTAATTTATTACAGTCATCACGTCATTTGTTTATTAATAATAATAAAACAACTGTAAAAGTTTGTGAAATGGGCTTTATTGTCTTGGCGGGCTCAAAAATGGATGGTAAGTTTTAAAATTGACAATATTTTTTCCTTAGGGAATTTTTAAGTACAAACATCTAGTAAATGCATTTTTGAGCCCGTTAACAATTCAAAACCAATTTCATGAAGTTTACAGTTGGGTCATTATTCTGGACCAGCGATATGTCAAGAAAAATTAAAACGAATGTATACATTCAAAGTCTTAGATTTAAGCTAAAACATGTATCAATGTTCTTCACTAATCTTACGTGCTTTATCTTATTTGTGACATCTGTCTAAAAATATTTTATTTATAGAACAGTGGATTTGATAGTAGGCAAACTGCCTGAAATCATAAAAAGGGCAATATCTTCTGAAAAAAATAAATAAAAACAACTAATTTAGTCGTTTAAACTTTTTAAGTAAAATCTGTAAATTTATAATTTAAGACAATTATTTTTTAAACTAAATTAAATAAATCATACTATTTTGCTAAGAGAATTGAAGGCTACGAAATACTGTTATCTATCCGAACATAGATTAATGACAGAGATGGTTGGATATTGTCTAGCCAGAGTCGAAAGTTATACTCCCCCCGACCGGCGATCTGATGTGCATTGATTCGTCAACCGCTCGCAGGCCGGAGGACACAGATAGGCTTCGCCTCTCATATACTTCCTTTGCCTCTCTTGTCACACCTGTCTCCTCTTTACAATCCCGTTATGTCTAGTCGCTTGTATTTGCTTGGTAGAAGCTATATCATCTTCCCTGCCAGCTGAGGGGGAAACAGGAAGGTGTATTGCGAATATAATCTCAACAATGCCTACGAAATAATTAACAGGAGAAGTCTTAGCGAATATATTCACAAATCGTTAATTAATAGGAGAAGTTTTAGCGAATATATTCACAAATCTATAATTTAATATGATAAGTTAGAATTCAAAATGAATTTTTTCATTTATTTAAAAACTATTCCACTAAAACTGAGTACATGAATAGGCTATAAAAAAA
>NW_027116513.1:1442694-1445209 GCF_000696795.3 Halyomorpha halys | reverse complement strand
AGAAAGTATAATGTTGAGCATACTGACATATGAAGCAGTACCACAAAACCTGATCAAACTTCTGGCTTGAATGGAAAATGACAACTGGCAGAAACATCCAGAATGGATGAAGTAAGAAATGGAACACACATGGAGAAAAGATATAAGTTAAAAAAAACAAAAACATTCCAATGTTTTATGAA
The DNA here is from genome assembly GCF_000696795.3 of Halyomorpha halys. Classification (NCBI taxonomy): domain Eukaryota; kingdom Metazoa; phylum Arthropoda; class Insecta; order Hemiptera; family Pentatomidae; genus Halyomorpha; species Halyomorpha halys. Next base: position 1,445,027 of record NW_027116513.1, on the reverse strand, counting down.
AAGAAATTAAGGAAAAATGCCTGAAGTGGTATAAACATTTAATAAGATTACCTGAAAGACTATCACCAAGGGAGGTACACTCTTGGAAAACAGATGGTAGAAAAGGACGAGGTAGACCAAGGAAAACCTGGGACAATGAAATGGCAGAATCCTTGATGGGACAAGGCCTAAAAGAGGAATGGGCTCTGGACAGTGTGGCATGGAAGGAGGACATATAAAATTTAAGTTAAGGAAGCTCAATGGTTGAATGGCAAACCCTAAATAAAAAAATTGGTAGGATCTCATATAGATAAGTTTCTCTTGAAAATTGCATCAAAATCAAAGTTTTAGAATTTTTATAAGTAAAAAAAAAGTTCACTTTTAAGAAATGGATATTAGTAAAAAATATAGTGTTAATAAAAAATCCCTCATATTTTTTATATTAAAATTAGTAATTCAAGTCCGAACCAAAAAAGTAACACATACCATTAATCATTTCGTCACAACCACCATTTTACAGGATACCTACATAATTTTTCCTGACCATATAATTCCGATTTATTTACGTAACTTAATAACTTATTTTTTAAATGTAAAGTTGGAAAGAGTTAGAAGGAATGTAATAAATACTTGTTCCAAGAACATAACGATATTTTTAAACAGTAGGTTACAATATAATTTTAGCAGAGATGTTTTGTAATACTCTGTTGATTTTATAATGTAAAAAAAAAATCATCGTTAGTTAAAAATAAAAGGAAACTTGTTCATTGAAATAAGTACTCTTGAATCTTACTTTTATCCGCCCCGTTTGTTAGGAATTATCAATGTTTATAAAATTTGACATTTATAATAAATACAAGTGACCATAGCTATTCTGGATAACGTGAGATTCTGTATAAGAAATGGTTAGTAATAATTAAATTTGAAAAATTGTAATTTATAAAGGTACTAATAAGAAACAAACAAATATGGTGGATCCGGAAAATGCAGATAGCTGGGTTGAACACACAGATTAATAAGAAATTTGATATATGATTTAAAAAATTAATAGAAGAAATTTACGAACTTAAACTCCGATAAGATTCGTAGAGGGATAAAAAGAAAGCAAAAATACCTCTAAATCATCACTAAATACTGAAATATTGATAAACCATACACAAGTACGTCTTTCCTGAGAATGACCCGAATATAGGCAGTATTATGCTTGGAAAGGTAAGATAATGATCGCTGTCGGAATAAAAATCAATATTCAGAAGCTATACTAATGCGACTGACTTGAATCATGAAGATTGGGGCACTACCAGTCTAACTGGCGCTTACTAGTAAATGAGATACGGAACAGTTTCTTATCTTTTGATTGATAATAAACAGAAAGGTTGTTTGCTATTAATTCTGACATAAGCCTGCAAGAATAAACTAACACGGAATAAGCGAATCAGTCGCACCCACCTCTCCACTTTTTCAGAACCTCGTGCATTTCAAATATTGAATCGTTTCAATTTTTTTTTCGGTAACTCATCAGTATTACTCCTTCATTGAGTTTTTGTTGTATTTTTTTATTCTAACGAATTTAGATTTCCCAGCTTTGGTATATTGTTTGTTATTAGTTTATTGAAACGATTTTTAACTCACCATTTTTGTAAAATTACTACAATGGATTATTTATTTTATGAATCTCACAGGCTAACTCTATTTGGTTGGGGGTTGCTCTATGAACAAATAAATAAATTATTGTTAAGCTGAGCGTCCATATTTTCTTTTACTGTCATTCTGATTGACCGTATAGGGGGTCCCTTTATAAACAGCAAAGATTGATTTAATGAGTCAAATTATAATATTAATATCCACACTTAACTCCTAATAATATAAGCCATTTAGTAACCAAAACCACAATGACCGATACAGAAGACATTTAAAGCGATTTTAGCCACTGATTCAACTAATTATATTTATATTTTAATATATAAATTCCAACAAATCCCATCAAATCACCTTTACCCTTCGTCGTAAACCTACTGACTGCCCTACCGTTTCATTTAATGATGTTACACTTACCCCTGTCGAACAGATCCGCTATCTTAGACTACATTTGTAAAAACGATTAACCTGGAATCCTCACACAAGACTGAAAGGACAGGAAACTGCACGTCGATTTCGACTATTACACCACTTACTAGACAAACGGTCTAAACTTCCAACACATTACAGAAGACTGATCTACATGACTGTAATAAGGCCAATCTGGACATATGGAGTGGAGCTTTGGGGCTCCACTAAACCTTCGAATTCCTCTCGTATTCAATCCTTACAATCCAAAATCCTTCGTAAAATCCTCAATGCTCCTTACTTTGTCA
>NW_027116513.1:1431476-1442644 GCF_000696795.3 Halyomorpha halys | reverse complement strand
ATCTTGCATCCTCTTCCATTCCTGACAATCCTCCGAGGCGCCTGAAAAGAAGATGGCCACGAGACCAGCTAATGTAAAATGTCATTTGAGTGCTACCAATGGGTAGTTTCTCTACACCCCTGTAACACTCCAATTTAACTTAGATCAGATTTACTAAATGTATTATAATGTACAGTTGTAAATAGCAATAAATAAATATTTAAAAATAAAAATATTTTAATATATTATTGAGATTAGCAGAGAGAAAAACAGAGCCATTTCCTCGTCGGTTCTGCATGAAGCGATCGAATGCAGATCAGGGAAAGTTAAATGCTCCATCGATCACCGGTGATAATCCATTAAATACTTCACCGATTGTGAAAGTTAAGCACAATCAGACAGTTCTATTTAGTAATCTTTTCTACAATTTCCGGAATTTTTTTATGTTTTTTATTGCTCTAATAACATTCAAATAGCCTCTTTAGATTGTAACAATAACTACATAATATCCCCAATACTTATTTTTTCTCTTTAGGGTAATTGCTATGAGGCATTAAGTACATGAACCTATTAGTATTAGAGATAGAATATTCATGTATTTAAACATTCTTTTGCATGTCTTCTATGTGCATTTTTATGCTTCCTAGATACATTTCGTAGTATTTTACAAAAACTTTAAACCATGTTTATTTTATATATTTTTAAATATTTCATATTTTTGGGATGAAGGAATGTGATTCCGCAGTTTTATATTGGTCCCTTGTGAAAAATTAATTTTACAACACATTAAAGTAATGAGGCAAAAAATCTTCAAAGAAAACAAAGCTTTTTTACATTAGTTGTTAACTTTTAAGTCTATTTTCAAAGTTTCTCTATAAGTATTTTGAAAATATTTTTCCAAAGTTTAGTTTCATCTGGGATTTTTTACCGAATATATTTTTCAAAAAGTTTACTGATCATAACCCTGGTGAGTTTATTACTTTTAAATATGTGAAGGATTATGGAGATAACAAATTAAAATAACTATTGTTACTAATTTATTCTTTTATAATGATTAAAACTTTTTTTATTGATATTAGATTGTTGTTCAAATTTAAACTATTTTTTAAATCAAATAACTGTTTATTATTTTAAGTAAAATTTCCAGTTTCCTGATTTTTTTAAATTTTAAATATTTCCGTTTTTTTCTTTACATATTTATTTCAAAATAAACATGTATTCATAAGCATATTTTGATTTATTTAATTTTAAAACCTTATTGAAGTTTAAAAATCGTATTTCTTAATAATTATCGTATATAATACGTCTTAATAATATCAGAAAAAAAGAGAATATTCATGAAATTAAATTTCTAGTTAGTACAATAATGGAATGATAAAACTAAATTGAAGATTTATTTAAATATTACTAAAAATCAAGATATTTCATATTTTTATCAACTTCACCTCATACTTTTTTCTTTTTTTATATAAGTCTTTTTTTTTCCAGGGATAAATAAGTATCTAAATAACTGGACAGAACTTTTAAAATCTCCGTAACATTTTTTTTCCTTCAAACATTTTAAAGAAACGAGATTTATAATAATAATAATTTTTAGCTTTAGCATTAATTTAAAACTAACTTCAAAGTCACTTTTAATTACTTCGTTTATCCTTTACGTCCCCTTCTTCATGTTTTTTTTTTTTAATACAGAAGAAAATAATTTAAAAGGCTAATTAATTATAAATAACCCTTTTCACTCAGAGATGATAATGACATTATAATTAGACGGAATAATTAAGAAAATACAGAAAGCCCATAAGGAAAACTAAACATATTTTTCTCGATTATTAAACTAAAAATATAATAAATCAATTTACTACTCTGGATATTGCTACAGGAAATGCCAGAAATTAATATAGGAATTCAGTGCCATAAAAATCATATTTTTATCCCAATCCATTTTCGAGATAACATTTTAATTTTTTATTCTAAGAAAACCATGTTTTCCAGCATGGAAATTCAAAGGGTCTCTAATTAAATTGAATACTCCATACTTTTTATTAATTACGATCAATTTCCAATAAGATATAAAACAATGTGTAGGAAAATATAGCTTCATGGTAATATTAGCATCTCGAATCCCAAAATTACTCGATAGAATCTCTCGCAATGAATTATTGAGATGTAGCATTGGGGAATTCAAACTTCTCCATTTCATCAGCACTCCAGCGCTATACCCAACTTTATGAAGCTATTTTCAGTTAGAAAATATATTACAAAATTGAAGGTAAAAAAATATTAGTGCAAAAGTATAATTACCTAGTATTACTGTTTCGTGCCAAGGTATTTTGATCCAAAAATGTTTCTATAATGGGCTTAGGTTACCACTGCAAACACAGTGTTATTCCTTTGTAGTCAGGGGAGTTGAGGCGTTGGTCTTAGGAATCTTGGAACTGCAGCGGCACCGGTTCGAATCAAATACGGTCTGAGGAAGGGGGGAGTTGAATTTTATTTCGCAGCGGTCTCAGGAATGAAAACGTGACCCTCCCACCTTGGTTAGAATAGGTTTTTACCTCTAGATAAACTACCCCCCCCCCAGGATGTCAGAAAAAAAATTAAAAGAAATTTGAAGTTTCGGTGGGCGTTTTATTTCGTTTGGCTCTTATTCGTTTAATCCTAGCCTAAGGTTCTACCGATAATTTCTGAAAATTATTCATTTACTGTTTACTTTGCATTGACTGCTAAGATAATCTAATGAATTTTCCAACAGTTTTCCTATAAATTGTTTTGTATACTATTGGGAATTCCGAAAATGATCATAAAAGTTCATTTAGATTATAGAAATTTTGTTTTTCCTGTAAAAAAAATCTCGGTTTTCTGAGCGATTTTTTTTTAAAAATATCTTTACAATAGATTGAGATAGTAAAATGAAGTTGATGGTACTGAACTACACTTTAAGCAAACCATCATTCCCTTTATTATAGATATTTTCTCCTGGAACACTCAAGATTATAATTTGTTAAGAAAAAGCGTCGACACCTTATGTGGTAGAACTTGTAGAAATTGGAGAAACAGAAAAACAGCATAAAGACCGGTTGGCGACAGTTCTCATGTTGAGACTGTATAATAGTTGCAGTCATGATAGCATATACTGCAGCATATACATATAGTAGTACTGTCGCACTGAGTCTGGCAAGATCTTCATAATACCAGCAGGGGTAGTCAAGCAACTTTACCCTTAACTTTTAACGGTATATGACTTGCCAGTTAACTGTAAAAATGTATAGTTATAAAAATACTGTTTTATAATGTGCCTTCATCCTACGGAAATTACAATGATTGAAGATCAAAATTCTAAATTCATTCGATTTAACAAATTACTCGAGATTAAAGTTTTAAATAATTGATTTAATTAATCAAGAAGTAGCTGGGACATTCGCGATACAAAACTGCTTAACTCAATTCATTCTCTCATGAACAATAGCAAAGAAGTTAGTCATTTTTTGTTCAGAACTCGTACAAGAGCTCTGTCGTAAAAGAAGCCATTCAATAGTCAAATGGAAATAGCTCTTATAAAATAACAACACCATTAGAAGTCAATTTAAATTTTTATTTTCCTTTGTTTTATTATTAATTAAATATATCATTACATTTAGTTTTATTATTATGACAATTACTATTTACACTACTGTAAACTTGTAGTTTCTCAAATATATTCTGAGATAGCTTCAATATATTGTATCACCAATTTAAACTATGAAATTCCCCCTGTGTAGCATAGGATATGTGGAATACGAATGCAATAAAAAAAATGAATAAACATTTTTTGTTTTAAATTTAATACAACTATCTCCAGTGTAAATGTGACTAGAAATTATTTTATTTTTCATGCACATATTTTGATTATGTTCATTTTCTTTATCCTTCTGTTTGTATATATTTTAAGAGAGATATTATTTATGTTTATGTACTTTTTTTTCTTTAATTTATTTATTTATTTTATTTTAGTATGAATGTGAACATTAATCACTATTACTTATTGCCCACAATGGTGTGGCAGATTGTAATATCTATCAATAAATAAAGTTTTTACAGATATATTCACGCTAAAAACTGTTACACACTAGCTATCAAATGCTAAAGACGAAAAAGTTGCCCAAAGCTCTCTTTTTCTACAATAATCTATATTTCTGCGGGTTTCATTCGTATTTCCTATTTATATACTCAAAGGTTAATTTTATTTTTTCATTATATTCCTCTAAAATTGTATTATATTATGTATTTTTGTTGTAAAGTAAATAAAATATTCATTATGAATAACAATGAAAACGAAAAATACACATATATAAATATGTAAGATCTCCGAAAGTACTTAACCGAATTAAACATTGTATTTTTATGAACACTTTGAAATGGTTTTGTGCTATCGAAATCCAAGATCTATACAGTTGAAAAAAGTTATGATCAAAATAAAATATTTTTTGGGCGTAGTTCAAAATTTATACATTTTAAATTTACTGTATATAAGAGGATAGGATTGATAATGAATTTACAAATAAAAGAACAAAAAATTATTTAAATTAGACAAGTATTGGCAAAGACATAGAATAGTGAACATTTTTCCTATACTTTTAAAAACTTTGTTATAAAATTCGTAAATAAAATATAAAAATTATTATATGTAGCTACGTAAATGTTTAATTTCAACGAAATTGATATACAACTTTCAATTATTTCATTCAATCAATATATTATACATAATTAAATCTAGCTAAAGCGAAGCATTACAGGCATCGAGCATATATAAGTTTAATTTTATACATATACTTATATAAACTAAAACTCTGTAAACTATATTTATTATTGCATAGTTTTATATTTAAAAAATGTTGTGTCAATGTTTTCTTCATTAATCCTCTTCTTTGATTTTTAGTTAATAAAATTAACGCTTCAATTGAAAAGTCATTTTAGTTTCGTTATATTTATTGAAAAATGAATCAGATTTTTTTCAAAATATCGATTGGTGTTAGATCGAATATGACCGACCACCTGATGCATATTCGAACTTTTAAATAAATACAAAATTTAAAATAAATTAGTTTAGTTCATATCTTCAGTAAAAGAGATATTTCTTTTAGAAGCCTTAAATTTAATACAACTCTATATTAAAAAGTATAAATCTATTTTAGGATTTTTCCTCTGAAGGGTTAAGAGTGAGGTCAAGTTTTTTGCCATGTTGATGGAGCTTAGCTTCATATCTCTTTTTCCTGGGATGAGTTCCTGTTGTCACATGTTCCCTTTGTTCTGTTTTTTTCAAACTTAGTCTGTTTTTTTCAGTATACCTGTTCTATATTTATGCCTTTGATATGAATTTCAATTGAATACTTTTACGAACAATAGCTCCCACAACGTGGGTGAGTAAAGAATCTTAATGAAAAAGATAGAAATGAAAAACAGAAGGGATATTTAGCTAAATAGGTCAGCATGTCTTCCTCAATATTTCTATTCATCACATAAATATTTATATATCTCAAAATCAATGATTTGTCGTTAACAAATAAAGTTAGAGCATGAGATTAAAAAATAAATACATATTTATACTATGAAGAGATGGACACATAATTGCTTAGGAGAATGTTTTTCGAGTTACTAAGGGGAAGGAAGTCCAAAATAAGATTGCTCAATTCTATGGGAAGGGTCAACAAATCGATAGGTTAGGATCTTTTATTTAAAAGTCTGATGGTTAAAAACAGAATAAGGTCAATAATATAAGAAGGTTTTCTTGTTCTTAAGGATTGGAATATGAACACACCAAGAATGTGCTTATTTCCTTCGAATATTGGGTTAGAGCCAATATGCTTGGTAAATAACAGAGAGATAGAAGAGCGACTGGGAATAAATTTTAAATAAATCCCAAGTCAACTTTTATCACACGATGAGTTTCAAGATTAAAATTAGTATTTATGAACTGCAATCATACTAATGTTGTGTCAATTATAAATATAATCAACAAAATTATGAAAAATAATCCAGAGTTTAATGTTATGGTTTAAGCTACTTCCCTTTTTCTGTAGAAAAAATAACAAAATATTTATAATTACCACTGCAAACAAAGTATATTATTTTAAAATTAGTATTTTAAATGTAATGGTACTTTATTGTGTATTTTGTAATAGGAAAAAAATATATAAATCTCTATGTATTATTTTATTTATAAATATTCGTCATTAAATGAACAAAAAAGATTTATAAATTTCCACTCCCAGGTACCGAAAGTTAAAGGAGCAGTGACCAACAACTTGGGAAACCCAACCACAACCTGAAGACCGAAGCCCAGGTTGCTGCAGGACATTCTGTCTCAAGTTCTATTTTTATAAGTTCTGTTATTGTCACTCTAAAATCTTAATTTTCTTTTTTTTTCTTAAATTAACTTTCTTTTTTTTCCATTGGAAGTCATTTATTTATTTTGTTAAATCTGTGTCATTGTTTTTGTTTTTAACTTTACTTTCATCTTTTAGTCTTTTTATCTAGTTTTATTTTATCTTTAATTTTTTTTTTATTTATAACGTTTTGCATAGTTAGGGGTGTCTTTTGTATGAGACTATACCCCCATAATCAATTTTTAAATAAAATGTGCCTCTTACATTAACCATGTAAGGCCCACCGATCTGGTATTAAATTAAAAAAAATGAAATCAAGGATTCTTAAAAATTATTCATATCTTATCCAAAATTCAATGAAGTAATATAAACATAACACAGGTCTGCAATTAAAACACTGTAAGGGATATTTTGGCCAAATTATAAAAAAAAAAAAAATAATAACCTTCATTTCCTCTATCACATACACTTTGTAAAACAAAACAAAAAAATACAGTAACTTAAAAAATCACTATTATATTATCATGAATACTAGTAACTAAAGAACAGCTTTGAAATATTTTTTAACTTTTCATATAAACTCCAACTAACTAAAAACTGTGGAAAACACTTATCAAATTCCATCACTTTAATTTTTTATTTAAACTGAAATTTTAAGTTTTATTTAGCACTAATTGTTGCTTAAATGACAAATATTGTTTTTATAATAGGCGAGTAAAAGTTTCGCACTTTAATATTCTACTGTTAAAAAGAAGAAACTGTTGATGACTATAATTAATTGGCTTCATAATTACAAAAAAACTTTTTTCATACAATAAAAATTACAGATAATTATACAAATCTATTAAGTAAAAATAGCTCAGACATTATATATACGCTAGTGGAATGAAACCTTGTTCAAAAAAAGAATAGGCATACAAATCTGAAATTATATTTTTCAGGTTGTAGTATGACTGGGATGTTATAGTAACGTTTTCTTTAAAATTGACTAGCTGAGAGTACCACTTTATATGATCGGTTTTACAATTTTTAATGATTTTCTCAAAAACTTTTGAGGCGGTTTTAAATAAAATCAGTAATCCAAAGTAAAAATAAGTGTTTATCAATATCAGATAGGCCCTATTGCCATTGAAATAGCTTTTTAGGTCTTAAATGACGAATTTAAAAAAAAAAAAAATTACTTCCCCTCTGCCTTAAAAGATTAAGTTTGTACTAGATTGTGTAACTGATATTTTTGTTAATTAGGACGTGGAACATTTCGTTTGTTAATTAAAATAAGTAAAATGATTTTGCCTTTAATTAAAGAAAAAAATACTTTTAATCATAAATAAACTTCAAATATAAAGAGTACTAGTGTAAACGTATCAAATACCATTGGAAAGCCGAAGATTTTAAGAGAAATGATATGTTACATATAAACCCGTTGAAGGTAAAGAAGAATGACAATTAACACATAATTGTATCAAATTTCGTCATTTTGAAATGAAATGAAAAAATAACTTTATTCTGGGACATATGTCCCCTAAGAATAATTACATGGTTCATATAGTGAGATTTTTATCTGGCGAGCGTTTACAAATTTTCAGATAGTAGAATGAAATTACATTGGTATATTGGCTTTACTACTGTTTACAATGTTAATCAATACTTGCCTATTTATTTAATTACAAAGATGTGGAGGTTTGGTTATTCAATAAATGAAGGAATAGGTGTTGTTTAAAGGAGAGAATGGATGAGGACTAGTGAATGGAGATGGGAAGAGAATTCCAGAGGGAGGTTGCACGTATGACGAAGGATTTGCTAAAGAAGGAGGTTCTATAGGAGGGCATATATAAATCATTCGGATGGGATCTGGTGTTTAATGAGTGGATGGATGAACGAAGAGTGAGGAAATCTATGATATAGGTAGGTTTTCTGATATTAAGAACTTGGAATGGTTTATTTTATGGTCTGTTAAAAATGTAAAGATTAATTTCATATTCACTGTGGTAAGTGAAAGTTGTATGATGCCCACACTGCACCAGATCTTTTCCCTCAACTTCTTTATAAACAAAATCTGCCCTACCTTCAGTAGTAAAGAAGCAAAGTAATTGAAACAGGCATACTAGCTATAATATAATAAAACCTGCTGGTGGAGAGAAAATAAAAGAACAAAAAAAAAGGGACGGAGGGGGGTGGGGTCTAGTGTTTAGGATTTAGTAATGGTAGGATTACGGCCCCCCAACTGGTTGAGCCCCCCAACCCTAGCCTCCCTAAGGCTGTCATTCAAGCTGGAAAACATTAGTCTCAATCCTTCTGTTAAGTAGTATCCTCTTCTTTTTTTATTATATTTTTCAACTTTTTTTTTCCCTTAAAGTAATCTTAGGAACCGCAATTCTTTTTTTAGATAATATATATTTTTCCATAAGATAGAGTAGTGATAATTGTTAAAAGCATTTTCTTTATGAAATTTCATTTCAGGATTTAAGAACCAAAATATCAGACTGTTGTATTGAGGACCAGTTTATAAGACACATCTAATTTTTTATTTTCTGATGCAGTGCGAGCATCATACGACTTTCATTTAGAACCCTACATACAATCCTAATTTTTGTGTAGATAGGTAGGCTCGTGTTGAAGGTATTGCCATTTTTGGAATTTTCAAAAATTGTCAAAAAATAATATATTTTTATTTTGCTATAAAAATTCGAATTTTAGTGTTCCTCAAGGTGGGAATAATACAAAAAAAAGTAAAAAAAAAAAAAAAAAAATACAACAGTTTAACAAATATAACGAAGCTGCATTGGAATCGGGAAAGTTCGCGTAGTATCGGCTCTTTCCATCGAATCGGATGCTTCTACTTTTCCTTTCTTCATTCACAAAATTATTTAATATTCCGTATTTATCCATAATTTAATTTTGCCTACAACGAAAACTTTTTATTTTTTAAAAATAAACAAAATTTAAGGTACTTTAGAGGAAGGGTTTTTAAAAATTCGTTATTTAAGCTCTGTCAGACTATTTCAATGAGGATAAGAGCTATATGATATTAAAGACCATTCAATTGTACAATCACATACCGATTTAAATAAAAACTTTAAAAGTTTTTGGGAAAATCGAAAAAACTGAAATATCGATCAATAAAGTGGCCGTTTCAGCCTGTTAATCTAAATATAATAAAAAATATTTCAAGTGGAGATGATCTCGAGGCCATATTCTTTTCAGGCGCCTAGAAGGATTATTAGATAATGAAGGAGAAGCCAGATTAAAAACGAGTTGGTTTGGGTGGTTGGGAAGTTTATCATGGAAGGATTGGTATCTGGTTCTGGCGAAATCGGCAACAAATGCGACATTCAGGTCCTGATGGATGACTTGATTTGTGACAAAGTAAGGAGCATTAATGATTTTACGAAGGATTTTGGACTGTAAGGATTGGATTCGAGAGGAATTTGATGGTTTAGTGGAGCCCCATAGCTCAACTCCGTATGTCCAGATAGTCCTTATAACAGTCATGTAGATCAGTCTTTTGTAATGGATTGGAAGTTTGGACCGTTTGTCTAGTAAATGTTCTAACAGTCGGAATCAACAAGCAGTTTCCTGTCTTTTCAGTCTTGTATAAGGATTTCATGTCAGTCGTTTGTCCCGATGTAGTCCTAAGTAACGGATCTGTTCAACAGGAATACGAGGGGTATTATTAAAAGATACTGTGGGGAAAGAAGTTTTACTAAGTTATAATGCAATTTAATTTCTTTATCAACTGCAATGTATTGGTTATATTTGTTCGTAAATATAAAAAAAGTTATTGTTATAAAGCTGCACAGTTTGGCTGATAAGTTGATTTCAATATTTCACTTTCGCGATTTTTTGGTTCAGGAAAATGTATCACGAAAGAATATGACTTACCTTTTGCTAATCTATCAATAGCTCCCTGAGTACAAATCGTACTGCAATAAATATATACGGCTTATTAATGATTATTTAAACAGACAAAAACTCAAGTCTAGGGGAATTGAAATAACATGGATAATTAATAATTTTTGATCCACATGAAATATGTCTGAAACCATCACATGAATTACGAAGACGTCTACACTCTCAGTCCGACTTACATTTACTTGTAAACGAGATATCGAACAGTATAGATCGATTGAGATATTTATCTTGTAATAAAGAAACGTTAAAATAACATGTGGCATCTCACAGTCGTAGATGTGTAAGTTAGCATCCCTGTAAACGTTTTTCATCTGAAACGTTTCTTGTTTAGGATCTCACCTTTTAACAATAATTTCGTATTAAGTATAATACTTTGCCGTTTTACTATTGAGTCTACAACCTTCCTTTATCATATCTTCCTTTATCAAGGCCCTGCTTTATTCCCATTCCTTTTTATGGAAAAACAGAACCTGCATATTTAGCTCCAAGAGAGAGTCGAGTTAATCTTTAGTACGAGTATATTTGCATGTTACGGATTAAACAAATGCCAGTTGATTGTATCGAGTAGCCTTACGCCACAATAAATACACAATTATTATTATACTATATTTAAAATAAACGTAAATTCTAATAACCCAATTCTTCGCGAGCAAGTGATCTTGACTATATGATGTTTCCACCATATTTTGTTTTTTCAGTTCTCTTAAAACATAAATAAGAAGTTCAATATGCCTCATCATTGCTAATTATGGTTATATTTCAATATATTTTTAAAAATTTAATTACCTAAGGTTAATTTGTTTTTTCTTAACCAATTAAATAAATAAATAAATCTGTATCGCTACAAAGGGTGCAGCAATTAGTAAGGAATAACTGTTACTAGATCAACAGTTATGTTAGGAGGTGATTTGGTCA
>NW_027116513.1:1430086-1430744 GCF_000696795.3 Halyomorpha halys | reverse complement strand
ATTCTTTTTCTTAAAATATATTTTTATTTTAATAAAATTTCATATAAGGTTCTTAGTGAAGCAACACAATATTGGTTAATATGAGCAATCACCGTGGAACATTTATGAATAAATCCGTTTTTAAATTATTAAAAAATATGAACTAGATATAGTAAATTAAATCAGTAATAGATTAACAATAATTAAATATTATATCAAATCATAAAATTTCAAATGACATTATAATATTACCAAGTAAATTATAATATAGCAATTTAAGTGTTTATTGGAAAAAGTGACAATAATTCATGGCTGAGTTCACACTTGCGTGTACACTTAGTGACAAATACAAATTCTTTAGTTTTGTATCATATATTCGTAGTTCCAATCATTAGTTTTCGTGTTATTCAAGATATTTTTTTTTTCAAAACCCCTATTTGAAATAAAGTTTTGTGTTTAAGAGAGTCTCTGTAGTGGGGTTTTGTTTTTATCTGGAACGTTGTTACATTTTAAAACCTTAATTTATTGAGTGAGTAATTCAAGAAATTAATTGGTATTGTGATTATTTTTATTTTATTATTACATGTTAATTTTATTTGTTCTTTTAAATAAACGATCAAAATTACCACTTTCAGAAAAACTAAAGATTTATACTTACCTTCTCAGACCAATTTGGACT
>NW_027116513.1:1426475-1429391 GCF_000696795.3 Halyomorpha halys | reverse complement strand
TAATATAATTATTGTAGTATATTTTTCCATAGTATACTAGTAATTATTCTCCTAGAAGTAGATGGAACTTTGAAGAAAAAAAGAAATAGCATTGACAATCAGAACTATTTTACACAGTCTGGTATGAATCTCCCATTTTCATATAAGGGTACTTAGTGAAACCTTACAATAAAGGAAAGTATGATCAATTATCATGAAACATTTATCAGTAAATCTGGTTTTAAATCAATAAATATGTACTAAATATAGTAAATTAAATCAGTAATAGATTAACAATAATTAAATGGAATTTTGACGAAAAAAAAAAACAGCTTTGAAAATAAAAATTATTTCACACCGTCTAGGAGAGTGTCATGACTAAATAATGCCTTAAAATGATAAAAAAATAATTATAAAAAAAAATTCCACATAACCTAGAATTTTCAAACTTTTTCTAAATTTATAAAAAATATTTTTATAAATATTATATTTAGCAAAAAATAATCACACAATTTCAGTTCCAGAGGGAGATAACGAAGCCGTGATGAATCATGGTCGGGCGGGGCAATATATGAGAGGATCATTAATTTAAAACTAAGCCTTTAAATCCATACACCAAATCCCACTAAATTAAATTAGCTACCTCAAGGATGGGGCATTGTCACGACCCGTCACTGAAATTCAGAAATATAATATCAACACTTGAGAACTAATTTTCTTATAAGTAAATTCATTCTTATCTAACTTTTATGAACCGTAATCAGTTCATTTTCATCCTTTCCCAATTTTTTTAAAACAGATATTTGATAGTCCTGAATAAATAAATGTTGCAAAGTATTACTCTGAGAGACCTATCTAAATCTAAAATCGTTTCCTCTCGTCTCGTTTCCAGCATTGTAAGAGTTCTGCTTATAAAGCTGCTTTCAATTCTTTCTGTTGGCCACTTCTACTACTAATGTTTCTTCTACAGAAGGCTTCCTGGACGATCTTTACTGGACTGATCCTAGAGGTAGGGTCAGAATCACATAGAAGATTCTGACCCTACCTCTAGGCGACGCCCCGCTTTCTAGCAAAATGATGGTTTGGCATTCTAAGATGACCAAACCACCTTAGTTGGGATTCCTCTATTGAGATGTGAATGGCGATCACCCTAAGAAAGATCCTTATTATTAAAGGTTCTTATCCGTTTTGTTTCTACCTTCCACCTTTCTCAAGTATCGCATTTCCATTGCCTAGATTTGTCTTTAGGTTTACTTCTTATTGTCAGAACTAAACCTAACATACTCAAAGGAATATGTGAGCAATGTTACAAATGTGGAATGATTACTTTATTATGATATCTTTCTTCATCTTCTATTTATGAAGGATTAAAGGTCCAAAACAATCGTTCTGCAGCATCAACACCAAACTATAGTTGGGACAGCATATCCTAGAATGTTGTTGTTGTTGTTGTTTATTGGACAACAGACAGACCGTGAAGGTCCAAGGCTTCGCGCGATGTACTTAGGAAATACATTACGCATTTCTTGACGTGGTTTTCATAGGGTGGGTCCGTCACTGCCACGCCTATTTTTGTGAGTGGCGGACGGGCCTCACAAATGCCATGGGGGATGTTGTGAGTGAGTATTGTATAGTTATAAGCTAGAAAAAATCCCGGATAGGGCCGGGGACTCGAACTAGCAATCTATGGGTTGGCAGACAGGCGCCTTACCACGCTGCTACCGTCACCCGCTATGTCCTAGAATAATGCTTTAATTTTTATTTTTTAAATACTATAAAAATTATTGTTTTATTAGACTTTAGAGATGTCACAGCTTAAGTAACGATATGTAAATTCTGTTATTTCTATTATTTTATTTAAGATTATTGTAGTGGTCTTTTAAATTAACTCCTTCTTAATGTAAACCTCCATACTACAGGCAATATCATCCGTGACTGTATGTTATATTCAGATTTCCAAGTAATCAGAATGTGACTAACCTAATTCTGAACCTATAATGTAATCAAATAACAAATTAAGGGTTTTTATTTTATTTAAATGTATATTTGCTTTAATTAAGGGATTTCTCAAATCAACTTTATGAATTAAAGGGAAATGATAATTATCAATATATTATGACCACCTCTAAAAGGGACTTCTCAAGAACCAGCTAAATCCACACACGAATGTTCAACCTGAACTCCGAGTTGTGGGCGTGGTCTTAGTGCTCTAGTGGGAAGGTTAATCCTTGGAGTCACTTGACTTCTGGGGTTTCTCAACTAAACGTTAAACTCTATCATTAGAAACAGGGACATTATCTCTGGACTTATCATATAGGATTATACTCCCAAAACATGTGTATATCTCAAAGGAATTGAGTTAAGTGTCTTATAGGGTTTCTCTGTTCAACGATTCCTCTTATAACTTAATGCATTCGTGCACCATGGTTTGAAAATTAAGCACTTCTTTCAACATATAGCTTTAATATTATAATAGTGAGCCATGTTATGTTTTTTTATTATTCATGTAAAGAGTCATTAAAGTGCCTTACGTCATTATACTAAGAGCACACTGAGACCAAGCAACTTTATTTTTCAACACCTTGTTAAAAGTTTGTTTAGCTGCTTCTATAATCGCGCTATGTGTTTATATATAGTGAAAAGAGGTGAAGATAGTCACTTCACTAGTTACACTGACCAGTGACATCATTATCCCTTAGTCCCAATGGGTCATCTTACTCTTGTGATCCATGGATTAAATGGAATCCAAAATAAATTGAGAAGTAAGAGTATCCCAGACTTCATCTAAAAACGGTTCATTAAATTCCATTCCCAGTCACCGGCAGTCAAAGGACCAACACCTTAGAACTTGGGAAATCCAACCTTATCCCGAAAACTCATGCCCACGCTGCTGCAGGATATCTTATAAATTCTATATTTATTATTTACTATCCTGTA
>NW_027116513.1:1416894-1420420 GCF_000696795.3 Halyomorpha halys | reverse complement strand
AAATAACAGCTGACTCATACCGTAACTTATATATATATTATTCACAATTTTTCAATAATTATACCATTGTAAACAGTTGGGAGCATCTTTTGCAGGAGACTATACCTTTCTCAGCCATAATCAATCGCTAAACAATAAAATTTAAACTGATATAATAACCTTGTAATGTCCACTAGGCCAATCTGGTATTTAATAAAATAATTGAATTGAGAGTACAACAATAAAGTATTTTCATGATTTTGTCTAGAAACGTGAACCTTGTAAATGTTTAATTTTTTATTTTTAAAGTTTATTACTTTTCAAATATTAAATCAATAATTATATAAAATTAAAAAATAGGGTTTTGTTTATAATCCAAAATTGTTAAGAAAGTAATGAGAAGGGTCACATATCTTAAAATACCTTGCGTAGATTAAAATATCCGTCGAACATCCACATAAAGTTAAGTATGAAAGCTTTTTCAGTTATTTTTCCTTTTTTTTTTTTTTAAGTAAGAATAGAGTGTTTTTTACAAGACTTCGTCGTCATGAAACTTAGGACTAAGCGTTCAGATTTTTTTGAACATTAAGTCTTCTGTCTAAACAGCTCAAGGGGCTAGTACTAACCCCAAAATAGGGAATGGGTTTGAAAACTAGAGTTCATTTCTCAAAACGGATAAACTGTTGTTTCAAACAGCAAGAACCGTTGTTTTAGTTCCGTCCTCTCGTTCCCTCTAGTATTCCTGTCATCGTTTGTTCGCTTAGTTTGTTGGGTCATCACTCATTACAAAATTAACAGAATACTTCCTTTGTTGTTATTGTTGATTGTTGCTTAAAGGCGTAAAACCCTCTGGTCACCAACGCCTATGGCATGATAAAAGTAAAAAATAAAATCGAAAATAAAATCGAAGAGGAGTTATAATTTATAAAGAAGGCGACGTGCTTTTAAGAATTCAAACACTAATGTAATTTTAGGTTCCTCATCTGCGAGAGCTTCTGATAAATTTGGTGTCAGTCCTATCCTGTTTATTATTGGTAAATAGTGAGTATATTCTTCAAAAATATGTCTAATCGTAAGAATGGACTGACAATATTTGCACGTTGGAGGTGGCAGTTTTCTGATCAGGTGGGAGTGCGTGAGGAGAGTATGACCTATTCTCAAGCGCTATTATCGCTTCTCGGCCCTTTCGGCTAAGATCAAAGTGTACACTTCCTTTGTGAATGTTTGTTATAAACAAACATTTGCAGTCATGTACCAGGAAAGTAATGTACAGCTTTAGACATTTAAGTACCCAAATATCTGCATAAAATGTTAATAGTTAGAAACAATTTAATTTTTTTTTTTTACATTTTGACGGCGTGAGCCAGAAATTTAGTCTAACAATTTTTCCGGAATAAAGCGAATAATATTTTCATATTTTTTATAAATTTCTTTAAAAGTTATGAAACTATCTACCCAACATTCTCATTGACTCACTTTAGTATTTATTTCCAATTTTGTTTTATTTAATTTCTTTATTATCATTAATAATAAATATTTCTTTACAGGAGGGTATGAAAAAAAATTTTTTTTTTTTACGTTTAGTTTAAATTTCAAAACTAATGTGTGCCCCAGCACATTATAAAATTCGAAGAACGCCCACTACAACTAAAATACAAGTCAAAAACTCCTTAAAATGTAGGCCACTACAGAAGAAGGAAACAGTGCATGACCAGAATATATATTCATGCTAAAAATGAAATTCAGAAATAGGGGTTATGAAAAAAAAAAAAAAAAAAAATTATTTGAATTTAATAATAAAGGAGGTTACGAAAAAAAAAAATTTTTAAATTGTTTTATTTTTCAAAGCCCTATTTGAAAAAAGTTTCAATATGATAACTTAGTCATTAACTACAAGTTTAATATTTCAGTATTTTTTAAGACGTTTCAATTTACTTTTGGGCCATAAAGAAATTTTCAGAATTTAAAAATTCACGTGATATCATGATTATTGGTTATCTATTGATTTTTTTTTCCATATTTAATATTTTTTTCGTCTATGTTGTACAATAAAATTTTCTTTTTGTTTTTATTATTTTCAACTCTCATTTTGTTATTTTATTTATAAAGCCAACCAACTGTGTATTTCATTTCGCTATAACAGAAGTAAATAAATTAATAAAATTATAACCGCATGTAAATTATTATTAATAGTTAATAATTAAACCATAAACATAAATAAACCAGTGAGCACTAATGATTTTTTTTCCTGTCATTGCTTCAGTTAACTGTTTATAAGGAAGATTACAGTGATCTGGATTTTGAGTATTTATTTCAACTATTTGATTCAAAAAATTATAGATAGAAAATAATAATTATTTTGCTTTATAAATTTTTTTCTCAAATGAACAATATTTTATATAACCACTTACAAAAACTAATTTGTAAAATAGTCTATTTCAAATTGGAATAATTTCAAAACCTATTCATCACATATTTCATGCTTTATATATGTGTTATTATGAATAACTATGGACTTAAAACGAAAACTAACAGGATTAATGATTTACTAACTTTTTTTATAGTTTTATTTGAATTTTTAAAGAATTAGAAAAAACGCTTAATAGCGGAATAGTAAGACATTTTTTTAGATACGTCAAACGTAAGATGGCATAAAACATAACAGAGTACTTAAGTTATTGAGGGAGTTGTAGTCTAAATATATTTGAAATAAATACATCACAATATAGTAATATATTACTGATTATATTACCACATATTATAAATTAATATGATATATTAATTCAATTACCATGGAGCTAATTGACCTGAAGTATCTTCCATATGACAGCCCAGATTAGTGTCATCCAGTAGTTTTCGTATTATATACGATCATATAAAATATGATCAGATTTTAATACATAGTACATAATTTTAAAATTTATTTTATATCACGCTACACACGGAAACGCATTTATAGCAGTCCTAAAACGTTGCAACTAATCAAATAATTAGAAGTTTTCGTTAGAACAAGTCTTTCTTTCGCTTTCACTTATTTGTTCTAAACAGTAGATCTTATTGCGAAAGTTATAATAAAATAAATAAATTACATATTAATATGATTTATTAATTCAATTACCATGTAGCTAATTGACCTGAAGTTTCACCCAGTAGCATGACAGCCCTGATTAGTGTCACCCTGTAGTTTTCGTATTATATACGATCATATAAAATATGTTTGATAGTTTGTTCGTCCTAGCCACAACCGTCTGTATTTCTTATGCGAAAGAATATCAAGTAGTTTTTACATTTTTCATATCCAATCAGTAGTTGTGTTAGTCTGTAATAACATAGAGTCTGCTTCAACACTTTATGTAGTTGACAGTACAGATTGCGGCAATTAAGCTACTGTCGCATTACCAGTCATATGATACATCTTGATAGTGAATTGCCGCATCTTATCTACCTCATCATCTATAATAACGATTGAATGAGAAAACATTATTTATTGTGTTCAGATTATTTCTTATACAGTTTTCACAGCTGACATTCCAACCCATCCTAACAC